>NC_051154.1:157587016-157745690 GCF_013339745.2 Dermacentor silvarum
GCCTTCGGTAATGATCTCTCAGCATGAGATCCGAAGCTAAAAAAAAAAAAAAAATGTCTCGCACAGCTAGCATATACCAGCCGAATTTCAATGAGGTTTTCCCGAACCGTGTCAGCCTGGGTCGCTAATTGGCTCTCGTAAAGCTCCATTTACAGCCGCAAGCACCCGCTTTCCACATACATACGTTCATCTGGAGCGAGTGCCCATGCTTCCGCTTACAAGTGACCTGGTTACAGCACTACGATCTAACCGACCAGAACATCTAAGTTTAACCGAAATGGCAGCAAAGCAGCTCGTATATCAAAGGAATGATGCGACGAGTTAGCGGAATTATACAGCAACAAAATATTGCGGCTTCCGCTATACAGTGCGCATTGTGCACGCAGGCGCCGGTGTGCTGCTCAGTGTACGACGCGTGGCAGTGATTGGGCACTCGCCAAGTAATTGAGAGTATATGCGTGTTTCTGGCGGCCAGCTCGAGCAAGACATAAATGAAGGGCTCCGAGCAGCAGTGCGCGACGCTTTCAAGGCAGAAGATCACTGAAAATTCTGTGCACGCTGGAGCTTCACAGCGCGGGGAAACATGCCGCGTAGGAGCCGAGTTAAGCGGAAAAACGACTTTTGTACAAAGTGTATGCTCGACCGCAATGTTGAAGTGTCAAAGCCGTCAGAATGCGGATCCGTCATGGTGGAACCACTCGTGCGTATCTGAATATTGTGGACAACGTGACAGAATAAAAAGTAAGTCATTCCTGTCGGGTGTTAGCATCTTAACTATTCTTGCACGAGTAACTGGTGTGGGTTCACGTAGTAGCGGCTTTGAAGACACTGCAGCGGAGAGCACATAAACAATTATTTCGACCAGATGCAGCCCGTCCTGGTGCATGTAAGTCTGATTACATGGGAGTTTTCGAATTGCATTCCACCGTCGTCGGTATACGCCTCCAGAACAGAACCGGCCACCTGCTGTTCAAGCACCCCAGCGCTACATTAGAAGGGTAGATTGCAGTCAATATTTACCACATAACCACAAAAACGTGCCAGAGATAAAAGGATGGCGATGAGTGCTTGGAACGGCTTAGCCCGAGGAACGGTCAAAGTGGCAGAAATTTCAGCGAAAGCTCAAGTATAAGACGAACGGTCTGGCAAAGTAACGAGAAGTGCCGTAGTGACGATTGACTCGAATGGCAAGGGCCCAGGAACGAGGCTGGCGTAATAATTAAGTCAAAAGGCGGTACCGAAGATAATTTCATTATAAGGAAACTGAGAAACGAGTACATGACTGATGGGGCGACGTCATCAAATACAGCGACGCCTTATATAGAAATAGACATATCTGACAGAAGTGTACGGATGCGCTCACACGCGTCCCAGAGGTCCTTCAATGTAACGTAATGCATTGCGCTCACAATATCCTCTCGGAAACAGTCCTTATTATAGGTTATGCAGTTGGAATAGCTGCTAGCGACCTACAGGGGATTTTCGTATGCCAAGGCGGCGGCGGAATATTCCGATTGCTGCGAAGCAGACATTTATGCAATATTTATATGGATGGGTAAAGACATCAGAGAACCTTGAACAACTCCGCATCACTGCAGTGACGACTCACAGGGGCTTTGAAACTACGCAGAGCTTTGTTATCTGAGAGCCCTTGGAGAGGTGAAAGACTCACTCGATGCTAGAAAGCCAAAACGCTCAAAACACCTCCGGCAACAGCTTCTGTCAACGCAGCAAATGCGGACACGTAAGCTTCAATGAACATCATCATCTAAAGACCCGTCGCTGTTCCGACTGAACGCGAACACGATTTCTACAGCGTCCATGCCTCTTTTCAATGTACAGTCGGTGCGTCATGCCGTCCGAAATTGACATCGCTTGCAATACTTGAAATAGCTGACAAAACGAGCTACGTCATTTGAGATTGCTAGAGTCTACATGGAATGGCCAGAGTATATGCTATAGCTCTAACACGGAGAAAACAGGGCAGCTATCGTGTAGCGATTACTTTCGCTCGATTCTATTCCTTTCTTATCCACTTTCCCAGTGACAACGCGGGTAGCAGTGGCGTAGCCTGAAATTTCGTTCGGAGGGGGGGCTCACGTTGCAGCGCGGCCTCCTCCTTATAGAAATTGTCGAGGGACCGTTTCGTCAGCAAATATAGCGAAGCAGCCTGCAGCATTTACTTTTGAATCTAGGCTTTCTTTGATAATTTCACCACAAATTTCTATAATTTGGTTTTGTACATGTTGGCTTAAATACGAGGCATTACTGGGGCAACTTTCCAAATGGTTCTCAAGATATGTATCTCCACATTCAGCTCGCATGCGAAGAAGCGCTCTGAAAATACCAGTAATTTCAACGTGGGCTTTGTTTAAATCTATAGGACCACTGTCCCCAATGGCCACGGAGAGCCAGACCTTGTCGCCCGCAAAAAAGAACTGCCTCAATAATAGGCCGTTAACTTACTTCTGTTTTCTCTTATTTTACTTTGCCTGCCCTGGTCCAGCTGATCGATCACAATGGGTGCGCTTCCTGAAAATGTTAGGAGAAAATTATCAGCTGCCAGCTGACAGTCACGGTGATATTTAGTATTTTCGTGTGTGTGGAAGATTGCGAACACGTGCTTACATTTCTGCAACGGCTTGGACACGAGGGCTCCAGTGCGCGCATGTTGGCCCAAGTTTATAAGAACATTAAAACCATAAAGTTCCAGAATTGAAAATCTAAAGCACGCCTTTGGAAATATCAGTGCACTAGTCGCGTCAAAAGTTTGACAACTTTATACCCATGCGCTCCGAAGATTCCGCGGCCGCTGCGAGATGCCGCAACGCGCCCGCTCGCTATCGAAAAGCCCTTGAAAGTTGGTGCTCGGATGGGTCTCCTTACGTTATGTGAATCCAGGTGCAAGGGCGTTGCCACAAAATCCAGCCCGGATTCGCAATGTTTGTGCCGAAATGTCTTTTCGAGCGTGAAAAAGACATTCTAGACAAAATACAGAATGATTGCCGGCGCCGGTGGTTGTTTTGGTCGGCGGTGCATGCTAGCACGAAAAATTTCGGGGGGGGGGGGGGGGGGGCTGAAGCTTCATCAGCACCCCCCCCCCCCCCCTTTTCCCTGGCTACGCCCCTAGTGGGTAGAGTGCCGCTCGGACCACTGATGAAGTGCGAAAACGAATAGCATTGAAATAGAATCGTTACAATATACCAAACCATGTCCCTTTCCTTTTCAGGTGAAGCCAATGCACGATCATAACTAAATATCATTGTACAGCTTAAAGATTACATAAAAATAACATTTACCTCTTTTTGTCGAAGCCATGCGTATAGATAACACAAAATTTATTTTACTGACTGGCACTGTGCTTCGTGATTTTTAAATAAGCTGCAAAACAATGTTCTGGGTATCCTCGATATGCGAACGAACGTGTAAAAGGCACTGTTTTGCTTCGCACGTTAAATGTCAAAATGTGTTTCTTATATTGCTTTTATGCCTGATGTCAGACACATCTGATGCAATGCCCACGTGCGCTGGCTAAGTTTTCACCAACCATCAGCGGACGTGTATATTTGACGTTGCCGCAAATCAGTTCTGCGGAAGCCTTCAAGGTGGAGGAATGTTCATGAAAGGAAAAAAATGGCCTCCACCCGACTGTAGCACGAAGCTATACAAGGGCAACCCGTACGGGTTTCTCAGAAAGAACGTTTCGCCATATGCAGTGTCCCTATACTTCGAGGAGTCGATTATTTAGCGCTAGGGCTGCGATTTCCTAGCCTCCTGGTTAGCTCAGATGGTAGAACGAACGCCCCGAAAAAAGCGTTACTGCTGGCTTCAATTCCCGGACCAGCACGATCGAATTTTCTTCAACTGCGAGGCTTTCTGAGAAACCCGCATGAGCTTCCTTTTAGCTTCCTGCTACAGCCGGGTGGGCGACAATTTTCCCTTTCATATTCGACGTTGTGTACTTGGCGGTATTTAATCGTCATTGATTGGCACTCTAGCTTGGCCGTATGTAACGCAAGTCCATCTGCCGCCCATGGTAAAGCATGTGATTCTTAAAGTAAGAAAAACGATTATTCTGTCACTCACATCATTTCAGAGGCGTAACGATATGGAACAATTAGAAAAAAACAACTGAACATAACGCGGTTACACTCGGGCATCCTTTCCTGTTAGTGTGAGCAAGCATCTCACGCACGTGGAACATCTATTACGCCATCAGCCCTGCCTGTCAGCAGACGATGGCCGATAATCAGCAGGCGTGTAAACCTTGTCTAGACCATGGACCCGCGTATCGAGCAGAAATGTCATGCATCTCGCGCGCGAAGGCTGCTATGAGTAAAGTCCTATAGCTATGAGCCATCGCGCAGCCTTATCGTTTCATCGCCCTCCGCTTTCCGGTGCTGCGTCCAAAAGGACAAGGCTGGCCGTTGCCCCACGCGATGAGCCAACTAAGATAAAGTACGCTACTTTAATCGGACGTCGTATCTCGCGTACACAGAATCAACGAGATAAGAATCCAGCATTCACTTTTCACGAAGAAAGCAGGTCGCATAGGCGGTCTCTCAAAAAGCAGTAGGCAGCTTTCTCAAACGCGCAGTAAGCGTGGCGACATTTTGATGTGGCTTTCTTCACGTCGAAATAATTGCAAGAGTCACGAGGGAGGCAGAGGCCGAATACTGCACCATGGAGGTCAATTCCTGTTCTGGTGAGGGAGTGTCTTGTGGACTCAGACATGAAGACTCAATGAGCCTTTCTAATTTGGTTGCATGAAGACTAGTAGAGTCCCACTGGTCCTCCACAATTTTCTGCGCTAGTTTCATGCGCCACTGTGAGCCTGAAGATGTGGCCTGGACGAGGGTTCGAACTTGGGACCTTGAGCATAGAAACCCAAAGTTCTATACCTCTACTCCACGTTACCACTTTGCAAGGAGTACAGGATACACACGGAAATATCTTAACAAACTTCTATAAAGACTCCACAGCTTTCTTAATCCCCCCCCCCCCCCCCCCCCTCACACACACAAAAAAAATTGAGAGAATACCGATTAAGAAAGAGGTCAGGCAAAGAAATACAATCTCTCCAATGTTCTTCAATGCACGCTTAGAAATATTCAAGCTATTAGACTGAGAAGCATTAGGAATGAGGACCAACGGCGAATATCTCGGCAACCTGCGGTTTGCAGATGACAATGTCCTCGTAGCAACGCCGTAGAGGACTTGCAACAAATGATTGAGAACTGTAGCCGACAAAGTGTAGGAGTAGGGTTAAAGATTAAAATGCAAAATACAGAGGTAATGCTAAAAAATTAATTGTGCTGTTTTACGCCCCAAAATTGGCGTTTTACTTGCCAATTTCGGTTACAGAATGGATGCCAAGAGATGCGCAGTCGAGGACGCCTGAGATGGTGCGATGAAATGAAATTTGTAGGCATAACATTGGGTCAGCTGGCGCAAGACAGGGGTGATTGGAGGTCGCTGGGAGAGATTAGGCCTTTGTCCTGCAGTGGACCTAAATCGGCTGCTGCTGCTGCTGCTGCTGATGATGATGATGATGCAGAAATGACACAGGGCATAAGAAGGCCCGTGCGCTTCAAAGGCCATTGCTTCAAAGGTATTTGCTTAGCAATCGGGCACCCACTTTATTGGAATCATCTTCTGCACCACATTATCTCCAGTTACATCTGTCCTGCGTCTCATGAATGCAACCTATGCTTGCAAATTCCGTAATCTTATTACGCCATATAGTCTTCTGCCACCTTAGACTTTTATATTCACTCGCAACCCCAACTCAAGCATTTCGGGGTTGAAAGCGCCTCATTGCCATGCGATGCAATGAAACCGTTCGTGCTCCTAATTTGTCTGCATTGAAAAGAGACAGCCTTCTTGTTTACAGCAGCTGAAATATGATTCAAGTAAGAATAATTCTTAATTTATTTTAATCTAAGCGTAGTTGAAAATATTGATTCTTTCGCTGCGGATTGAATCTTTCTTTTTTGAACGCGCTGACACACTTCCGCTACTATAATTGATTTTGCGCTGCTAAACACGAGGTCGCGGGATCGATTCCCGGCCGCTGCGACCGCATTTTGATGAGGGCCAAATGCAAAAGACGCTCGTGTAGTTAGATTCAGGTGCACGTTAAAGAACCCCAGGTGGTCAAAATTAGTCCTAAGTCCTCGACTATACGGCGCGCCTCATAATAAGATCGTGGGTTTGGCACGTTTAATGCCCCAGAATATCATTTTTATCTATAATTCATTCAACCTGGCACTGAGAGAAGGCGTATTCCGCAACTAAACGAGTGAGAAAACGAAAAAGCGCTTGGCAATCATAATATGGCGTGTACTTCATATACAAGAGTAAAAAATATTTCCGCACAAGAGTAGTGGTGTAGAAATTCGGCAATATAGAAGGAAACTAACGATTTTGTGGGCTCAAAATGCGCTTCCCGAGAAGAAAGCCGGCAAATGGGCTTGTGCATAGGATATATAATAAAATATCCTTTCGTCTTCAATCTCAGGTTTCTAGAATGCGCCGTTCACGATGAGTTGAAGTTAACGCGAGGATGTATTTTATGCAATATAACTGCGGATGGCTTGCCATGCACCGCGCTCTTTCTGGTCTTCAGCTTATATGCCAAAAGCAACACGAACGATCAGAAGCGTCATCCCGTAGGTTGATCAGGACGCGTGTCTTAACGTGGACTCGTCTCACACGACTGAACGCTTACACCCCACCTCTGAAGTTATTTTCCGTCTAAAGACGAGGAAAAAACAATTTCCCGCCCTCACCCCATAACCTAACCCTTCAGCTCTAGTCATCATTACAGACCAATGACGAATCCGAGTGTTCCTCATGGTCAGTACCGTAACGTCCGTGTTGTTACTGGACGGCCGAACGTAAGCGCCATGCGCTAGCAGTCAAAACATCTAACACGTATCGAGCCAACCTCACGAACGAAATTGAGGACTCCGTGAACATCGCGGAAGCTTGAACGGGACGCCGGCTATAGGGTGTGTGTGCCAATGAAATTATCGATTTCAATTTTCACCATGGGTGACTTCAGCGTCGTTTTTAGTTCGGTAAGTGCCATCGGCGATTGGTTATAGGAATACCATTAGGAGAGATGTGATCATGCCTACACCAACACGAGCGCTGCGTTCGACAGGCTATATGTGGAGCCAGAACAAACTTCCATACGTAGGACTCGCGAGGAACATTAACTTGAATCGGAGTGCTAAGACTACAAATTGGGCCGTTTGTGCAACTGGGTATGCGCCACTGTGACCCGATCTGTAGAGAAGACCTGGCGTGTATAGATGCGAGCCGTACTTCTCTGTGCGCACACCTCTCATCAAAATTCTTCCGTTGACAAGCATCACATCGCCTTCGTCATCATGACAGCCAACGGCTACAGGCGACGAGGCTGTGCGCGTGTTCTCTGCTATACTGCTGCTACTTCGCGAAATCAAACAATTAAGCTTCACGTTGTTTAGATTCCAAAATTGCGTTGGATCTGCGTGTTGTTAAATATGGAGTTTTCAATGAGCCTGTTGTGCTGCGACGAAGAAGGCAGGTTGTGAAATTTAACAGTACACTCCTTTGAAAGGTTCGACTTTAAAAATTAAAACATGAGAAGGTCCGACAGTGAAGGTCTTGCCCAGGTTGCCCAGGCACAGGTTTTGAAGATTGTTTTCATTCGCCATCCTGGCGCTGACAGTGCCCATGCGGATAATATCCACGGCCGATCGTTTATACAAAGCTTGAAACAGGAAGGAACACCACCACACGCTAACCTAAACCTCGCGTTCCCGCTGCTATAAGGAAGCAGCACGCGAGGCATTCGACGTAGACGTTTATGGCGAGGACGAGTAAGAATGTCTACCAAACACTACATCAATAATTTTCCCATAAAGGCGTACGTACATGACCACCACGTACTGTTCTTATAGATGCAATTTTCGAGTTTTACGTTAAAGAAAGAGTGGAGAGAAAACGTCACAAAGCATAAACATCGAAATATAGCAACCAAAATATCGTACAGCCTCATTCTGTAGTTTTTACACACTGAACTAAAACTGGACTCAACAAGCATGTTTGCATTCGTTTGTGTCTTGCACTTTCGTGTTTATTCAGAAGTTGAAAACGGTAAAACCGGAAGCAAGAGCTTGCTTTATTTCCACCTGATATCACAGTTAAACTACTCTACGTAAGTCCGACTGAATCGATAAGTTGCCCGGAGAAAAAAGCCCCAGGCCGAGAACGCCTCGCTGCTCGAGGCCAGTGTTGCCACGAGTTGAGAAATTGATGTATAGTGAATTATAAGAAGCATGAAAACTTCTTTAAAATGAGCACCTGAAATTGTACATCCCATTTTTTGTTAGACAAATCATCAGACGCCAACAACGCTGCGTCATCTGTAAGAGTACTTAAATGCGCAGTGATACCGACCCTATACTGCGCAGTAGTAGAGTAGCCTGCAGCCTGTGTAATACAATGTTTACCAGTCCAGAAATATATAACGGATCTCTTTAAAAAGTACGTTATAGCTTGGTGTTCAGTATCACTGGTTTTAGTGGATCTGTTCCAGTAGACACCAAAACGGTTTAACAAGGCTCGAAACGCATCATTGCCAATTTGCTGCACTTGCAAGCCGTCGGAGATGAACACTTCTTACGGACTGCCCGACATCGAATGACTAATGGCAAGACTTGCTGCGCGGTCTGAGAGCGATGTGTCCACGCACATCGTCAATATATTGTAATGTTTCCTTGCGGTTCACAAACACAGACGGCTGTATTCTGAAAAAATGTGCAAGTCCGAAAACTTGATTTTCCGATTCCCGAACAGAAACGCGTGGTAACTCAGTAGCTTTTAAATGTACTTACATGACATTCGCCTTTTTGGCCAGTGCTAAGTGGAATAAAATGACAAGAAAGAGATCGGATTCCCTATCGCTCCCACTAGAACTATGCCAAACCACCATTACCTTGCACCGTATATGGGTCACCGCCGCCCACATTCTTTCCTCTCAAATACTATAGGTGTCCATGTGGTATAGGGCGCATACTCGGTGGCGATGCCCCAAGTTCAATTACAGAAAAACAAACGACAGCTGACTGCGCTCGCACGACCTATTATAGTTACAGCGATGACATCGTGACGGCAGGCGCATCGTGACCCGGGCCGCGCCAGCATCTGTTCGCCTGTCTATAAGCCTGTGTATACGCCTGTCTGTACGCCTGCCTGTATGTACGCCTGCCTTTACGCCTGTCTGTATGCAACGCCTCCGCGACTGTGAAGGGACCTCCGAGAACTGGGTAAAATACCACAGTTTTTTTTTTTTTTTCTGTGCAGTCGGCATTGTCATTCGCCCAGCGGTTCAACGGTGTGCATGCTAGCAAATATTTAAATATTTCTGTTCCTCGCATTGCCATCCGTGTCGCTACGCTCTTCTTTGTGTTTCATTTGTGCACCTGTATACTCTGCATTGATATCTGGTGACCTGGAATGAGTACTTCACTCCCTGCGTCAGCAGAGAGAATCTAATTGTTGACGGAATTTAAAAGCAAGGCAATGTGCAGCGGGTCTACAGAGTAAATAAGGAGGATAACCTTTGTACGGATCGCGTGGTAACATGTCAGTTGTGACGGTTGATGAATGATATCGCAACTTTGCAAGCTTCTATCGAAAACACTTTTCTGGAATCGACACATGAAGGTCAGTTACCGATGTCGACAATTCTATCTAGAGAGCCGATGCACAGCGAAGGAAAGAACGCGATATTTTGGTGCTGCTGCTTGGTTTGAGAGACAGTGCTTTTAAGGAACTGCAGCCACATATACAGGCATGTAAACCACGTATTATGTTCACCCCGATAACTTGAACCTCGCCGCTGTCGTAGCACTAGTACCAGCACGTCAGATGTCAAAGAAATAAGAAAAAAAAAGGGAGGGGGGGGGGATGGAAACCTTGCAAGGTGTGTCGTGAGTGCACCAGTACGGTTGTTGCATGAAAATGCGCACGTGCAGACATCCACCGGAGGCATGAAAGCTATATGTTAAAAGCATATTACCCCAAGATGATTTCGCGAATGGCGGGATCTTATTTGTATAACGACTGACTCAAAGCCCTTCAATATCTGTCCTAGAGAAAGAAACCCAATACTTAATACTCCAATTTTCAACCTCACGCAATAAAATCACCGCGCATTATTCAAGCAAGCCCGCATCTGGCGCATATGTGTCACCTCTGATTTTTTGTCCTAACGCCCCCCATACAAGCTTTATTTTCATTTCAATGTGATCTTGTTGCTTGATTTCATCGCGATTAGCTGCAAACCGCCCTCCTGATAATGCGGGGTGGATAACAAAAAACAGAATCGACTATTATATCTACGAGGTCACCAAGTGCGAGTCGGTGCGCTCAGTGATAAAGTATCGACATTAGACAAAATACAAGGGTAGCAGAAATCTTCCTAAAGTTGTCTTTGTTTTGCATCGTTTTCGTTCAAACGAAAGTGGAAGTTCTTCGTACTGGCACTTTAGGAGTGCAAATAAACTTGCTTTGTGCTGCGCGTGATGGAAGATAAGTTATCTTCAACTCATCCCTTTTGTACCCCCGGTTCACATTTTTAACAAGTTTTTTTTTCCCTCCCACTTTCTCGATCCTGCTGTACATCGTTAGCTCAATCTGAAAATGCTGTATTAAAAAATCCCTGTGATGCTCAGCGCAACTTTATAGATACTTTCTATAAACGTTAGCTGAGCGTGTTCACCTTAGTGAATGCGTTCGAAGCGCTAACTTTTTTTTTTCTTTCATATCTCCATGTAAAAAGGAGTAGCCGGCGCCAATTAAAGGCGACATCTTCTAAATACCATATTAAAAAAATAATGCACCACCACGTCGACTGTGTCATATTCGCGTGTTGCTCACTCGTTGATGACACAGCTAGCCTAGTATTGTCTAACTGGAAATCCTTATGTGACACAGCCTTCGCGGAATTCGAAGGGTTGATTTTTTTTTTAGAACAAAGCGCGTTGCTTAGCCTTCGTTACTCATGTGCCTCCTTCGTTTCATTCGCTTTATGCACGAATATGTTTGGCCGTCTTCGTCGTACACTAATTGCGGTGCCTTCTTGTCCAATCTCGCCAGTTAAAAGTTCTCTTTTAATGCTTGCGCGTGCTAAAGTGTCCTTTCTGCTATTTCACTTATTTCTTTAAGCAAATTCTTATTTTCCCTATAGAGAGAAGTGGTTCTTTATGAAGAAGGGAAATGTTGACGCTATCTTCTGCAATTTCCCTACAGGAGCTATAGGAGTTAGCCGGAAGCGCACAATCTCTTCAGTGGGACGCCCGTTTAACCCTACCTATACCTAGATGGCACCTATCTGCATCTCGGCCTCGCTGTAGCGTTGTCGCACGCAGTGAACGCTGGAGAGCAGCGTGGCTTAGGAAGAGCCCCTTTTGGGTGCGAAAGACACATCGTTTCTCCGCAAGAACGTCGCGCCGAAAGCTGTCGAAGACAAGTCACACATGTCTGAGCAGCGCCTACTCGAAAAAGGACATGCAAACGCGCTGTACAGGCTAAGCCGCTGTGCAGCGCTCAGCTTACCAATAAGTGGCCGTTTATGAGATATGCTGATGACCGACGGGCGCCGTAGGTCTATCGACGAGACGAGGAAATCCCAGCGCTTTAATGTACTCTCCGGGCGGGCGGCTGTCATGTCTGTGCGTACTAATGGGAGAAACTCGTGGCGAGTACACCGAAGAGAGTGCAGTCGGCTCGACGGCTGGATGCGCGTGACGCAGCCTCCTTCATTGGTCTCGCGATCCGGCGTCTAGTGTGATTCCGTTGCGCAGTTTCGGGCTACGAGAATGGTACCTGTATACGAATGCGCGTTTACACTATACCAATGGCGCATAAGAAGGAGAGTGGGAGGCCTCGTGGTCTATTCTACACTCGAAATTATCAGTCTGCCACATGTATGTATCGAACGTAAGTGGACGGGCTGCAGAACACCTCGAAATAAAATTTCGGGTCTACAACACCGCAGTATAACGACGAGCATAAGGCGCATACATATAAGCAATACACGCAGGACCATACTGCAAGACCGATGCCATTACGCGTGAACAATACCCGAAGCATTCACGAGTATTTCTGAGCCCATGACTTCTCGAAGCAAGTACACACACGTGCACCGCGCTGAGAGAGAGAAAATTAGCCGGCGTTGCTGTTCGACGAGTAACAGAAATGAGTGCGGGTCGCAAAGAAAATGACGCAACACAAAAGTGTTTTGCGTGTAACGCGTCGTTTTCTGTGTCTTTTAGCCCTATATAGATTGTAAAACTTGTTCCTAAAATCGTACCACAAGATTGACTGGTTTCCGCAAGGCCGGCTTTTGAGTACGAGCGCATTGCACACAGCGATAGCCTATGCACCAGAGATATCAGCTACGATTGACGCGATTGCTTGATTGAGCGAAGCGTCCCAGAGCACTACTGGGGATATATGAGAGATACCGTACGTAGTGGAGGGTGGCTCCAGATAAATTTTGACCACGTAAGGTTCTTTAACGTGAACTCCAGCACACGAGCGTTTCATTTCGCCCCCATCGGAAATTTCTGGCCGCTCCGGACAGAAATCGAACCCTATACCATGGCAGGGCCGCGATTTTGAAGAGATTCCTTCTCCGACGATATTTCTTTTCGCATTTTTCGCGCTTTGTCGGTGGTCAGAGCGACGCCCCGCCCGCGTTATCAAAGCGATCAGCCGGCCATGAACGGTGGATGATAAGAGTGGCATATAATCAAGCGGAAGTCATCGCTACGAAATCGCCGCCCAGAACGCCATAGCTACTGACTGCAACAGCTACTTTAGCGGGTTTAGCGACTATTCGGTCTGCCACATGAAAGTCGGCAGTTTACGGAGGGATTGCAGAAGCTATTATTATTATTATTATTATTATTATTATTATTATTATTATTATTATTATTATTATTATTATTATTATTATTATGTCTGCAAGGAAATGCTGGCGCTTGTATAGAAGGCGAACACTGCTTTCCTGCTCCAACGTGCTGACAAAAAAAAAAAAAAAAGTGGAAGTAGGTCAGGCTGGTGAATAATCAACTAGAATGATGCGACGCAAAAAGAAATCAATGCAAGAAAAGCGCAGCGCAAAAAGAAAACGAAAAGAAAAAAAACGGGCACGTGATGATAAGACAATACAAGCGCTATTAAAAAGGGGAGTACAACATAACAAATGTATACATCCACCTGTGCAAGCGCACTTTGCTCGAACATAACGCGACGCGACAACCTATACGACAAACATTCCCGTCATCACAAGTAAAAGGAGCATACACAAATATACCGAGGAGTAGCTGACACGTTCGTCGTCTTTTGGTTAAACAAAGCAATGCACTCGCGCGGTAGTGTTCCCGATATTTTCCACCGCAATTTGTGTGCGCATAGGCAATTGCTGCGTTGCCTGCCCCTCGCAGCGCTGAGAGCAGGCCTTTTGTAGATTTTCCGATCTGGTCGCGAGAGCAATTCCGCGATGTCAAACGGGTAAGTTTAGTGGCATCGAAACTTACAGAACTACCAGCGTTCTAAGCTTCACGCATTTGATGTTATTGTAAGTACCTTTACAGCACGACACATGTACGACTGACGTGAGTTTCACCGCAATGCCAAACAAGTAGTCACATCCGCGTGAATGACAGCGTGTTTCGTAATTCATCATTTTACGTTTGACACACTTGACAGGCGTTGAAACATGTTCATTCGATAAGTTGCTCGGGTTTTTATATTCCCACTATTCGGCGTATTTTTTTTTATATGCCCACCGAATCAGCGTCCTAAATTCTGGGATATTACGCGCCAAAACCACGATATGCGGCACACCGTAGTGGCGAACTCCGGACTAATTCCAACCACGTGGGATTCACGGGACACGGGCATTTCGCCTCCATTGAAACGCGGCCGCCGTGGCTGGAATCTGATCTCGCGCCCTCGGGCTTAGCAGCGCAACGCCCAAAACCACTACGCCACCATGGCGGGTGCGTCTTAGCTCTCTTTAAATTTGCTTTAATATATGACCGTTTTCGGTTAAAACCGAATTCTGAAAATAAAAAAGGGAGCTAAGCGTACGCTTTTCTTTTCAAATCAAAACGTCGAACTCTACATAAATCTCCACCCGGGGTTGCGAACAAATGAAAACAGGCGTAAATTAAGTGGTACACGTCTGATGATCCACAACATCGGCAGCTGGTGCCCATAATTTCAAACTACAGTTCACCACGTTTACCTGGTTACATAGGTACGGGGGCAACCATTCGTGACGTGATTCGCGTATAGAACTTGCGCTGCATGCGCCTGTTTTGATTGTATCCGATGACAAAGTAATAAGCTTAACATAAATAAGGGTGGTCAGTGAAACCAACGAGTGCAGCAACCGAATGGAGCACGAGAGAGCGAGATAAACGAGATGGCAACTGCAGTGAGCTCAATTGGAAGAGAAACAAGTGGCTCGCTATCCTACACCGCGGGGGAGGGGGAAGACGAAGATAAAAGGAAAGAGCGCCGAAACAAAGCACGAAAGAAACGGTGAGTCGTTTGAGCATGCCCCTGCAGCAACGTGCACTTGGGTGGCTTGATTCGTTTGAGTAAACCACTTGGACAAATGTACCTCCGTTTGGGAAAGTTATTGGTGTGACATACTGCAAGGTTAAACAGCACGAAAACACGCGCACAAACGTACACGTATGCACACAGGCCCAATGGCTGTCCTGTGTGTACGTGTATCGTTGTCGTCGTCTTCTCGCGCGATTTAAACTTGTTCAGTAGTGCGTTTGCCGCCTTTCGGTGTGAAGGCCGTATTGGCTGGCATCATAGCTAGGATAGTCTGCTCCGAAAGCCGCCGGTATCGAGTGGGGGTAGGTGTGTCGCAAGTCCTTGGCGGCTTCACAGGGAACCGCTCGCTCGTCCGTTCCCGAGGCGGCAGGTCGAGTATCTGCAATGGCAGTGATCCCGAAGCCAGTCGCGCCCATTCCTTGTACTCGAACCTTCTCCACCGTCGCTTCTGCCGCCGCTGAAGATGGCGTTGCTCACCAACGGCAAATCGCCGCCACCCACCGCGTCCTCTTTGTTGTTGCTTGTATACTCAAGCGCAATCTCTCGCGGCACGTCACCTCACGACAAGGTATTGTTCCCCTTGAATGGAAAACTGGTTAAGTTCGTGTAACTGATAATTATTCGATGCCTATCTTCTACCAAAACAAGCAGCGGCGCGGCCGCAAGCGAGGCAGATGAGACCGGTATTTTCGCCACACGTTTGTCACACTCGCACACACGAAAAACAGGCACAAACAGTATGAAATAATCACGCGACACGGTCACTGACTTCAGCGACCGAAAACAGCAGCTTTCCCACAAACAGAACGCCTCGCACACTTGTTCGCACTACGAAGGCTCGCGTCCTCTCGCTCCGGCGTTAAAGAAATAGGAAAAAAAAAAAGACTTCGCAAAGTTTGACATTTAATTGGCGAGATATGATTTCCGCCCTACACCACGCCAGTGCAACGCGCTTCCTTTCTGTGCAGAACTTATGACTGCGACACCCGCTATATATATACACAGTTGTATCAGATTGTGGCAGAGGCACTGAACCGCGCCTCCAGGGCACCGGGACGTCGCCCGGCGGGTGACGCACAAAAGCGAACGAAGCGGCAACTGACGCGGAGCGGGCAATTTCCAGCCTACGAAACACGTGCCAACACAGTCTCTGGGAACACGAGCGGGCAGTGCATGGCCTTTCTCACAAGATCTTAGTCTCCAGCTTGAAGGCAAAGCGATGAATTCAGATGAAGATGTGTAGTGTATGTTGCGTAGTGTGTACTTTACCTTCACCCACATGACGAGTGCACAGTTTCACGTTTATTATTGTGATATCAATTATATGGACACTCCAAGCGCATTTCTGCCGTCGCCAACGTAGCCGTCGCCGTCAGTAAGCGAATGTTTAAGTTTATATGGCCGATAAAACTAATATCCTCACTTCGTATAGCTGTCTACTAATTTGCTATCGCAATCGATGCCTCGCCTTTCGAGCGAAACTGCGACGTGTTTTTTTCTCCCCATATGTGCAACTGCTGTAATTGACATCACGGAAGGCCATGTCCAGAGTAGATTCAGTTGCTGGTTACGCATCCACGTCGCTACACCGAGAGAAGTACAATGATATATTGGTTGATAGGGTTTAACGCTGCAGAGGAGGACTCCGGGTTTTTACCACCTGGAGTTCTTAAGCTTACCCACAAAGCGCGGCACTATAGAGCCCTTTTGCATTCCCCCTACACATAGGAAATCGCTGTCCGTACGGAACTCGCGGCGACCTCGTGTTTTGCGGTAGAACACCATAGCCACTGAAAAACAGCGGCGGTTCACAATAAAAATATCGTGATCGAACGTCACCAGAAGGGGCAATCCAGATGAATGATTAGAACATCCCCGAGCCAACAGCAAACCTGGTGCAGGGCGCCCAAGCAGAACTACTTCCCGCAATCTCTGCCCCAAGTAATGGTAATTTCCTGTAAGTAGAGCTAATTATGGCGCTAATTATGAGGACCAAAGTGATGTGGGGCGTAGTGTTCACATCTAACGGGGTAAAACTTACAGCGGTGAACACTGTAACAGCGGCAAGTTGTAATCTTACCGCGTGCATATAACCTAGCGCCTGGCACTGAAGTATGGGGTATATTGCCACCGCAAGCTTTAATAACTTCGATTCGTTGACTTTCAGACTAACAAAGCTAACCTAAAACCTAATAGTCTAAAAAAAAAACGGGCAATCGCGTATCTTGCAGTTATTTGCGATAATGAGTGGCAATTAGCTACAAAAATGTGAAAATCGGCACCTTTAGACCGTGTTTAAAGTGTAGTGTATATATGTACGCTTCACTTGAATTCACTTTACCTTGAGCAAACAGCTTCTTTAGGTGCCTCGAAGCTCGTTCAAGTGAGAAAATATGTGCTCGCGTTTCATTCTGAAGTTACATCACGACCATTACAGTGAGCGCCATGCGCGGCACGCGACGCACGCGCCTCGCGAAGCGCGCGTTCCTTGAGGGAAAACTCGCAATGAAATCGTCCGGCACGAAGCAGCCGCGGGCGAGTCATGTCATCGGACTCCGCGCTCTTCGGTTGCAACGACGTTCGGAAACCGGGACTCCCGTAAACGGCGAACATCGCTTTGTGCAAAGTGAATGCGTGTGACTCACTCACTGTACGTGAGCCGCGTCAAGCAAGCAGGTTTCAGGAGGAGACGATAGAAACACTTGCTTCCTTCAACTCCAGTTCACTTCTATGTGGGCTAAGGGCGCTGTGAGTGATGAAAGTTATGTAAAATATTCGTGAACGTACAGATTGACACGAACAAAATGAAAAACTGGAGGATGCAATGCCGCACTTTTGCAATCATAACTTTTTTTTTTTGTTTTTGTTTTAGTGGGCTCACGGGCTTTGTCGCGGTCTTTAGGTCTCGTTTCTTTTTTTTTTTTTTCTTCCTTTAGTGGCAGGACGATTCGTGTCTTTAGACATTTGCTGGTGCTGCAGGTGTCGCGTACGAGCGGTTTACCCATGCCCTCTTGAATGGAACAGCTAAATACCGCACATCACATTATTTCCACGCAAGACGAGACAAGTGGCGGTAACGCGAAATTTGCAAAAGGCGAGATAATTCACTAACATAGTAGTCACACAAAAATAACGCTTTTTATTATTTAGAACATTCATCGTTAATTGTTTTCTCTGCGAAGTGAAAGCTAAGCTTTCTTTCCGATGTCTCTTAATTAGCTGTATATGTTCTACAAGCACTATAAAATTTACATGCCGACTAATATTCCTGAGCGCTGCAGTTTGAATTTGTGGGTTTTGAAAGCCCGACTTATGCGGTTTCTAATGCTTAGTTGGCAATACTGGCGGCGTATTAATCCATCCTCACGCTGCCAACTGCTGGCCTCCTGATTATCTTAGTCGATATGCGACTACCCACATCAGGCGGTGGTTCCTGGGTTCGACTCCTAAAATTAAATTGTGAGGTTTTACGTGCCAAACCCAGATATGATTATGAGACACGCCGTAGTGGAGGACTCCGGATTAACTTCGACCGCCTGGGGTTTCCCCACCCACATTGAAATTTCCCCTATCCCCTCCCCTCTCTCTATCCACACAAAGAAAAAAAAAAAACTCTAAAAACAAATAGCAACCACGCCGCATCACCCAATGTATAGGCAGCTTTGCTTCATTGTCAACTTTTTCTTTTTTTTTTTCTGGCTTGCTTGGCAAAAATGCAAGTGAACAATATTCCCGGGAAAACGAAGTGCTTGAACAAGAGGCGAAACTTTTCCCGAACACTGTAATACACATGGCCTGATAACAACGGGAATAACTCTGGAGCAGACGTCTGCTGACAAGGAGGAGCTTTAAGAAGCTGCTCTTGACACGCAATCACCAATTGCCGCATCGCACCTTTCGCTGTTTACGTCTACTGCGGCAACACTCGTGGGAACGCCTTTCGGGAACAAACAACCGGTGCAACAGGGCGGGACAGAGGTAGGGGCTGTGTTTTTCCAAGTTGTCGAGGAAAGCCACGGAACACACGGCTGGCAAAGCAGAAATAGCGACCGTCTCGCAGCCGAAATCTAATCTTCTGAGGTGGCTTCACTGAAGCTCGGAGATGGGCCACCGACATTCACCCCCCTGCCGGCGGACGCTGATAAACTTGCCGCATTCGTTCGGGTAGCAACGGCACTGTTATGCATTATCAGCGCACGCACCGCCGCCGACCGCAAAACGTCCCTGTGGGGCGTACTGACGAGGTGGAGGCCGCGGGCGAGCGTCTCACTCAACGGCTATGTGGGGAACGGGCGTAAGGGTTGGATGGTGCCGCCCTTCTCACCCTCAACGCCTTGTTACGTATATGTTGTATTGCTAATGCGCCTCCTGTGACGTCACGAAGTGTCTAAAAAGCAATCCAGAATTTCCAATGCTTGAGGCCCTGCATGCCGTCGCGAACTCATGCATCTCATGCATATTAACAGGACTTGTCTAAAGAGGAAGTCCGCTTCGACTGGCAGTTTGCGCTTTCAAAACGCTGCACCTGCACTTTTACTGTGGAAAGTGATTGGTTGGAGAGAAAACGAAGGGCAAACCTTTCTTTCTTGAATTCAGGGCTCGAACTAGACCATTCATAGCGTTTGCATGTCACGGATTTCGACGGCATTGTCGCGCATTCGTCTTTTTTTGTGTGTGTGCAGCAAATGTCCACAACTGTTTTTAGCTTCTTTTCCATTTCTTCTTTCAGCGCACTTCATTTTTTTTTGTTCAACTACGCGCAATTAACCAGCACTGAGGAGACGTTACTGAAATCTGACGTCAAAAGGACTTTCTATACTCGGCGACTCGAGGTGCTCCTTCGCTCCCCTTTCTACCCTTGCCGAACCTCTGATGACGGCAAGTATGACCTATTGGCAATACCAAATGAGGAATTAGCCAGTCTATAATAATTTACATCGTTAGTGAGTCTAAGTCGAGCTAGATGTGGGGAATGCTCAGCTTAGGTTATTTCTGCTCCAAAATGGTACGTTATATGGCCGTAGAGAAGCGGAGCTTGAAGGGGCGTTGGCTAATGGCGGTTAAATGCGATAATCTGTCATATAAAACAATAGACGGAAAGCCATAAAAGCTGAAAAAAAAATCAGAATGAAGGGTTTATTATACTTCCACTAAGATGGTAGGTGGTCAAAATTAATCCGGAGCCCCCCACTACGGGGTGTCTCATAATCAGAACTGGTTTTGGCACATAAAACCCCAGAAAGAAGAAGAAAAAAACGTGGCTCGCTTTGGAAGGAGCCCTTGAAGGATGTCGACGAACCAAGCGTACAGTACTCGCTACTCGGCGAAACCTGCAAAATACAAGTTTAACGAGGGAGTTCCGCTCACCGATATGTGCTGACGGCATCGTTCCAGTCGTTGCGCACAATAGAATCAGCACGCACGATAAAACAGTACACTGATTTCATCACCAGTCCACGAAAAAAGAAAGGCTGTTTTCAAGAGGGCCAGCAATGTGCCTCAGATAAAAGGGTCGACGCTTTCGTAAGATATCGAAGACGCCATGCATTCGGCAAGTCAGACAAGCACGCACCCCCCCCCCCCCCCCCCCCCCCCCCCCCGTTGGTGGGTGTCATCGAACTTTCAATCGGCGGCAATCCGCTACCGTGAGTTCGGCCATGTGTGATCAACATACCCAACGCCACGCGGACATCGTCGCCTGCCGACATATTGCCGTATACGACTATTTCTTACTTTGGTTGGTTCCCGCAACCACCCTATGCTGATGTAAGTTATCTCTTCAATGCACATCAAGTTAGCTTCTACGAGAAAAGTGAATATAAAAAGTTGTCGCAGTTTCACCTGAAAGGCGAAGCATCAATTGCGATAGCAAATTTGCAGAGAGCTATACGGAGTAATGATATTAGCTTTATCAGCTGTATAAACTTGGACATGCAGCAACACCGGCAACACGCAGAACTGTTGTCGACGCCGTCGGCGTTTTGCCCGCGTTCGCTCAAAATGCGTGCGGCGTTGGTTACTGTTGCCGGAGCCTCTGATATAAATAGGCACTTGGTGCCGCAGCTAAACGTCGCCTCCCTTCCCTCCCCCACGGCCTCTCGCGCGTCGGAAGAAGGCGCGTTTGCTCTACATATATGGTGATTGTAAAGGAGGAAAGAGACGCCTACTTTTGCAGCCCTTAAGGGACTCCCGCACGGCGCAGAACGCGCGTTTGTTCTCCGCCGTGCGTTCACTCCCCGTGAAAGCGCGCGCCCCTCGCGCCCTTTCACTCGCACATACAGCGTTCGGCGGCGCGCGGCGACGATTTCATCTCCATTGACGTCATACGGAACCTCACGGCGACGGCGACGGCAGAAATCTGCTTTTGAGTGTCCATATAATTGCTATCGCAATAAAAGAACATTTATTGAAACTCGCCATAAGAACAACTAGGCAGCAGAACAATGGACGCACAAAACACGTGGCACAAAGATGCGTCCTTCTTGCTTTGTATTTTTTGTTCCAGTAGCAGAGTTTCAATCAACATGCAGTACAACGGAGCTAACCAAATCTTTATTATATATATATATATATATATATATATATATATATTAAGAAAAACACTTTGTGTCATCAGAAATTACTGAAACTGACACAATTTATAAGCCAAGTCACCAACACGCGAGAGAAATTACCGCTTTTAATTTTGCAATCTCCAGTAAGCCAGACTGTTAGCTCTCACTCATATGGAGCTTAGTTACTTACAAAGAGGTACTGTTCCCGAAAGATGAGGATCCCCTTTCGGCAGCCTCTAAGCAAGCACTGTCTTGTGTATTTTCGCGAATGAACTATCGCGCGTCAGTGTTCGTCGCCCATGCTCTACGTCTGTTTCAAGTCATCGTGTAGGCAGGTTTAACTTGCGCTGCAAGACGAAAGGTTGGAAGCCACACGCTTTCCGGTTACTCTATTTCACTGTTTATTAAAAAGAAAAAAAAAATCGAAGTAAGACACCGACAATAAAACACTGAAAAAGTATCAAAAGTTAATGGCGAAAGAAATAGTAAATACATGTAAGTGAAGAAATATAAAAAAAGTACTCGTAAATACAATGAAAAAAAATATATATATATATACACATAAAAAAGGGGGAGATGGGCTTGCATGGCACGTTCAATTTTTGTCTGCGCAGAAACGCCGATACGTGTTGATGGCGCAGAGGTGCCGATATGTGTTGATGTCGGTCGGCACCAGCGTCCTAGGACACATTTATGATAGTAGACAGCTGTCAATCTTGTATGTCCCGGGGCGATTGTCTCTTAAGGCAAGGGCAGACGTGTGACGGAAGCGCGTGATCGTCTCGTCTCTGCTACGCAAGTTAGCGATATAATGCTAACTCCTCTGACACGTGGTATACTAAAGAAAGGGTTCGGATTGCGGCCACTGTAAGATAAGCTTGCCTTTTTTTGGGCGCAGGTGAGCAACCTGCACATACTCTCACAAGCTAAACACCCAGAAGGATACGCTCTCGCAAAATCCGCTTCGCACGCGCCCCTCGCAATCTTTTTTTAATCTATTTCTTATTTCTCGGGCGTTTTACGTGCCAAAAACACACCGTGATTATGAGGTACGCCGTAGTGGGGGACTCCGGATTAATTTTGACCACCTGGGGATCCTTAACGTACCCGCAATGCGTAGGACACGGGTGTCTTCGCATTTCGCGCTCATCGAAATGCGGCCACCGCGGACGGGATTCGATCCCGCGACCTCGTGCTCAGCAGCCCAACACCATAGCCACTAATCCACCACGGCGGGTCGCCCCTCGCCATCGTTCCATTCAAATGGGTCGAGAATTTCAGCTCACCTTGGCCCAACCGGCTCGAGTTACCGCGGTACGGAGCTAGCATGCGAGTCATTTTTTTCTGTCTGTCCAAGACTTGCGAACTCGCGTGTATGTTGGGAGATATGGTTTGAGTTGATATTAATTCTGTTTTAAAAATATGTGTGTGTATGTGTTATGGAGTGTATATGTATATACGAATATATATGTAAGTACGTTTCTTCTTGCACGCGTTTTTTCCCCCCTCTTAGCTGACCTGTGCATATTTTATTGTATTGGACCGGCCACTAGCCACATTAGGCTATCGGTACAAATATATTTGTATACATTTTCTTTGTTCTTGAAAATGAAGTTAAAAAAAGAAGAGTTAGTAGTCGCACTATCAGATATTCGCAAAGTACCTTTCCCGGCGCCGAGTCCAACTTTGGGATGTCATTCACTGCTTTTCGATGGCCGAAGAAAGTTCACTCTCAGGGAAACTACGTCGCATTATGTGCGCCTTCCGTGTGAGTTTCTAATCTTCGGGTAGGCGAGTATACGTGACCGGTAACCAGAAATGAGCTTGCTACCTCTGATAAAAGGGTAACTCAGTTGATTACTCCGGGAAGAGTACGCAAAAATAATTTCGCCTTCTTTGTCCCAATGCGGCGATTTGTAAGTATTTCAAGACATGTAAAGACGAGATAGAGGCACTATGGCCCTAATAAAAGCTGAAGATTACTTAATTACGCAACTTCGCATCACGTCATCTCGACAATAAACGATGCTAATTAATATAAGCTGCAGTGTCGTGTGGAATGAAAACTTGCCTTAAGTAACTCAAAGAAAGACGCCCTTCAGAGATAAGTAAAAATGAAAAGACACTACTAAAAAGAGTAGAATAATCCGAAAACTCAAATGAATAAACGTGGAAGGTTTCCAGCAATTGTTTCGGCTCCGCTGAGTTCAGGGAACAATACTGGCCCACGCTGCAGCGAAAAAGATTCGGGTTACCACTTGGCGGGGCAGCACCTTTGATGCCCGCATCGAAGCGTAGCCGCTGTGATCGTAGAAAAGCAAAAACAATCTCGAAAGCCACAAAATTGCACCAAAATGGCGTCCCGGTAAAATTGCACTGACGTCCCGTCCCGGTGGTAAGGGAAGACGTGTTATAGCAAGCGCGAGAGAAAACGAAGAGAGTTCGGAAAGAGTTCCAATAGATTCCTGGCAACTGCTTCTCACCCTAAACGATGCGACTGTCGTTTTCCTTGTGGGCAGACTTTCAGAGACATTGTCGTCTTACAAGCAGTGATCCGGTTGCCTAAGCACTCAGTCCTCAGTAACATTGAGCCCTAATTTCAATACTTTTCAACAATTTACAGATCTTCTGGGCTACAGTCGACCACTTTATTAATAGCACAAGTTCGCTTGCTGCCAGTATGGCCTTAAGCAGCAAACTTTTTTTTTTGTCTCTCGCTCGTGAAGTCATCAAGAAACATCAAGTCTGACCGATTTAGTTACTACGAGTCCAACTGTACAGCAAAAAAAAAAAAAAAAAAAAAATAGCGCGGCGACAACGGACTGAAGCGAAGTGTAAGCAATATTAGTTGCTTTCTTCGAAAAAGGACGAAAAAGTACACCATACAAATTCAGGTACCCACATGCAACCCTTCGTAACAGAAGCTGCGACTGCGTAATCGCATTGGGCAGGGAAAGGAGAAGAGGTAAAACTAGTGCTGTCTTAAAATATGCAAAATATATCGCTTGCGTCAGTTTTATGGGCTCGCGCGACTCGCGCGGACTACGATCAGTACTTGCTGCAACAATAAACTGGGCATGCTTAGTCAATTGTCTTCGTCTCGTTTCTAAAGACGATTGACTTAACACGTCAGTAAGAAAGCCAGTTCTGCATCCCCAGACTCGACATCAACGACGGCACAGCAAACACGATACAGATGCGCAAGATTCGATGGTGAAAACAGCATGCTTTACGCGTCATGCGGTCCAAGTGACAGGGGGACTCACGGCGAGTCGGGGGCGAGGCGGCGCTCTTTGGCTTCGTATTCCTGGATCTGCAGTGCGTTAGCCAGGCTCAGGGTGCGACGTATCCGAACCCCGTTGGTGGTGGGGCCATTCTGGTGAGCCATCGCGGGCTACGGCCGGAACCACGGCGCCGTGGCGGCCGTGCACAGCGTCTCCGACTCCGGGGGCGAGAAACGCGAGAGCGACGGTCGCTTGCTTGCAATCACTCAACGCGCGCGCGCGTCGCCGGCCTAGCGCTGCGCCTGTGGAGCACGCCGTAGCGAAAAAACACCGCCCGCTGCGCGCACCCCGCTCGGAGTTAAAACGGATGTAGCGAGATAACAGCTGTTTCGCCGCTGGCCGGCCGCGGCTGTCGATAGTGGCGCCGCCTGTTGAGCAGGGGCCAAAGTCTCGCGGAAGCTGCTCGTCTGCGTGAGATGCCGCACAGACGCCCACGCTCCGTCCGCGGCGCGTGTTTAGCGCAGCGGGGTTCTGCCACGTGCTCCTCGTGTTCGCCCCGGCCCGGCGTCGGGCCCACAGCGATATTTACGCTAAGCGGGCGCCGAACGCCTTGGACTCCGTATACGCCTTCGGTACAGCGATGGTAATTGAAGTCACTGATCCCTATTGTAGCTGAAACAATATATGATGGGGTGTGTAAAGTTGCGGTAAAAATTTCGACAGCGACATTGCCTGGCATTCTAAATGTTGTATGGTAAACAATTGCAGACTTGTATCCTCATCAATGTTAACTTCTATCCTATATTCCCCACTTGGATACTGTGACGTAAGATATTTCCACGACCAACCGCGGGGGCGTAGTAGTTACCGCGTAGCGCTGCTAAGCTCGCGGGCGCGGGATCAAATCCGGACCGCGGCGGCCGCATTTCGATGGCGGCGAAATGCGAAAACGCCCGTGTACGCACTGCTCCGGGTGCATATTAAAGAAGCCCAGGTGGTCAAAATTAACCCGAGTACCCTGCTGCGGCGTGCCTCATAATCATATCATGGTTTTGCCGCCCGTAACCCCCCCCCCCCCAAAAAAAAAAAAAAAAAAAAAAAACATAATTTAACTAGCGTATACCTCGACAAGAACTTGTGATAGGGATACTTATGCACTCGAATTTGGTTACTTGCTATTCCAGATGGCCGAGAGAATAGGTGCGTAGGTGCTATGACGTCAAGTGCCGAGGCAAATCGTCTGGTTATGGAAATGAAACGTATCTTGCCAGCAGACATGTTTTGTGGGCGAACAATCATTTTATCTTTCTCGCTCTCTCTTCTGGAAACCAGCTCAAATGAATACTGGTCGGATCACGGTGGCTCGGACAATTCCATCATCAGTATTTATTTTACGGGTCGTGTCAAAGACGTTATTAGGTATACGATGGCGCCGTTTCAGACTTTGTTTTGCCAATGACCACTTTTAATGCTCGCGGCGATGTGTCTAACACGCCAAGAACGTGCATTAGGATTTTCAGGAGAATAATTTCCGACAGACTTCGACTGCTCATATTGCGCTACACAGGCAGGTCGCAAGTATAATCTGCTGCCACCCGCCGCCACGGTAGCCCAGTGGCTATGAAGTTGCGTTGCCGTGCTCGGGGTCGCGGCTACAATCCTGGTCATGACGGCCAGCCGGTGTGGGTGGAGTACAAAAGTGCTCGTGTAAGTACTATGCATTGGGTTGGCGTTTAAATGGACAACCAGATAGAAAAAAACAACAACAAAAAACATTGTTGTCGAGGGGCTTGACGTTGAGGGCACACCTGAAAGAACCACAGGTGGTCAAAATTAAGCGGGAGCCCCCAACAACGGCGTGCCTCACAATCAGGTTGTCGTTTTGGCACGTAAAACCCCAGAATTTCATTTCATCATCTACTGCCAGATGGCAGAGATGTTAAATCAGGAGTGAAGCGGCCGCAGGGGCGTGAGAGTGGCTGGATTTTGCTGTATATTTCGAGATGTAGACGTTTTACATGCATACACCCTGTTAATTTACTCTTAATACACCCTATTCATTTGCAGTGTATACTTGGATAATTATGATTATTTTCTTGATTACGACAATACATTAGAAAACAAGTCTGCGTAGCGAATGTCATTGCAGGTATAATTTATTTTTAGTGCAAGTGACATTGACGATGAACATCATAGATGGTCGTACCCCCCTATTCTCAAACGATCCTTGACTCCAAGCTCTTATTTAACTCCACTGAGTAGGAACCCTTCATACGCATGCCTACAGTGTTCGAGCGTGTGTGCGTGTTAGGCTTGCGAACCATGCAGAATTTAGCGGGAC
This sequence comes from Dermacentor silvarum, assembly GCF_013339745.2. Taxonomy (NCBI): domain Eukaryota; kingdom Metazoa; phylum Arthropoda; class Arachnida; order Ixodida; family Ixodidae; genus Dermacentor; species Dermacentor silvarum. Next base: position 157,613,776 of record NC_051154.1, read on the forward strand.
AGTGACGACATTGGAATAAATGTCCTGTGTCCCGACTTAACCCAGTCGGGAGGGCCAAGAGTCCTGATTTTTGCTTTTTTTCTATCGGGTAGCAATGCATAGATCATATTTCGTTTTATTGCAATAGCAATTATATGGACACTCCAAGCGCATTTATCCGTCGCCGTCGCCGTGATGTTCTGTATAAAGTACAAACCCGATAACATCATTGCCGCGCGCCGTACGCTGTATGTGCGAGCGAAAGCTTGCGAGGGTCAGCCGACGATCGTGGCTCTATCTCGCGCGTGCTGGGGAGGAAAGCGGGGCGGAAGCGCGCCGTCTTCTGTCCCGCGCGAGGCACGGGGGTAGGGAGGGGAGACGAGGAAGGAAGGAAGGGGCTACTCCGGCGGCGGCTGCTCTCGGCGCGGCCGTGCGGGCGCCGTATTTTGACAGCGATCTGCGACGTTGACAAAGTGCGCGCGCCTGCGTGTGCCTCATTTTCAAAGCTATCTCCGATGTGGACAAAGTACGTCCAGCGCCGGTAGCTTAGTATGCGATGTGCTTTCGACGTTCGCGTTGAAGCGAGACAAAGCACGAAGGTCAATTCGCTCGCTGTTGTTGCCGCGCTTCCTGACTACAGCGTTTTGACAGCGAGTTTCCGCGGCCATCGAGCGAGATGTGTTCATGTTTACCTGTGCGCGCGTGACACCGTGCTTGTTAATTTAGTTAGTAAGCGAACGTTTGGAAGTTTTTAAGGTCGATAAAACTAATATCCTCATTTCGTATAGTTGTCTACTAAATTGCTATCGCAAGCGATGCTGCGCCTTTCGGGCGAAACTGCGACTTTTTTACGCCTGCAGACAGCTCATTTGCACGTTCTTCTGTTTTGTCTTCTGTTGCATGTTGTCGTAAACGTAAATACCGTTTTGTTTTGGTCGTGGTTCTAGTTCTGTTGTAGGGCCTAGCCGTTGACAGTACCTCTATCTGTACTGGTAGCCGTGTTAGCCATACAACTTTACTGTACCTTCGTTGTTTTCCATCGCGACACGTATAGGACTAAAAATATTGTTGGATGTACAGACTAGCGCGGCTCCTCGCACTGAGAGGGTCGGTCGCAGCCAGCCGCCCAACGCGGGAAATTCCTAAGGGTGTTCTATTCTTACTGTCGGCGCAGGCGAGCGTGGCGTAATGGCTTAAACATCGGGCTTATGTGTTAGAGGTCCTGTGTTCGAGTCCTGCCGTCGCACAATTTTCATGTTTATTTAGAACGCAGTAATTTGATGAAAATTATCAGTTTGTGTAAAGCCAGAAGGACGAATTTTAGGCAAATCCGTGTACCGTCCATCATTCCCGCGATGGCTGAAGCACCATGCTTGCAGCTCCCGCAAGCGCCAGAGTTCCATCCAGTAATTATTGCAGGAAACTCCCCCTTATCCTTAGTGTAGGGTAGCAAACCGGACGCTGATCTGGTTGACCTCCTTGCTCTCTCTCTCTCTCTATGGAGAATACAGTTCATTGCATTAAAACACATGCAATAATTGGGGAGCGCATTAAAAAAAAAGGCTATCAAAAAGGGGGCGTTCCCCTAATCTCCAATATGAAGGACCTATATATTTGCCATCACCCGAAGGCAGGTGCGCACCACAGTTGAGAGGCCATACTCGAAGGCAAGCCAAGCGGCTGGTTTGATCGTTTCACAGACTTGGAGTATCATTGACATCTCGGGAGCAGAAAGCTGCCCCAGCAGGGCGACACTGCAACGCCTGAGCAATGGGCGAAGGCGAGGAAGGAGACGAAGTGCGACTCGCTTTGAGGGGCTCACATCGCTGCGCTCTAGACCGGTCGCTGATTATGGTGGTGATAATTGTGGTTTAGAGAAAGCGGTCGATGACATCCAAAGATAGCATATTTAATGAGTGACAGAAAACGCAGACAGAAGTACGCATATGAGAAGCGAGCGGAAGGAGAAGAGCAAATTGGTACTGGGAAGGTTGGTGTACAGTTTATTTAGTATCTAGTGCGTATTTCTTTCCTTTACTTATTCTTTAATTTTTTTTGCTCGTCTAAAGCGACACATTTCTATAAGCTATTTCTTGCCTCCAATTCAACTCTACACAACCCTTAATTACTGAGAAAGTTCATAATTTAAGCAGACATGAAACTGACAGCCGCCAGGGCTCAAGAGCTCCTGTCCTTCGCCTAGGCGGGACCATTTGCCCGTCCCACAAACTCGCAGGGCCTTTAAATAAAGTTCGTTGACTGACTGACTGATGAAACTGAGTCCAAACATAATCCATTTTAGTTTCACTTTTGTCGTCTCCACAACGTTTACGCGATAATACCTACTATGCTGGAATGTTGATGTCGAGGACGAAGAGCAGCAACTGATGAATACAAGGTATAGCCTGAGTAATCGGATGCAAGCTGGCCGTGTTTTAAGGGGCTTGCAGTACCGCCGTGCTGTGAGAATGTTAGGCTTCCCGCTGGCCTATTGGGCTTCCTCAAGCATTATTCTGGGACGGATAGATTCCTTGAAGGCGTCAAGTCGGAACTCGGGACTTATCGATAAACTCGAAGATGGTTGGCAACCTACAGTGACTGCAGCTGGCGTCTACAGCAACTCAGCCGCTAAACAGCGATGGGCCCATATTTTGCTGCGCAGCGTGCAAAACGTAGGAACGAACATCGATGAAAAAAACACTAAATTCAAGTGCCACTGCAGACGCGGCGTGCCACGTGTTGCGAAGCTTATCCCTGAGACATGACAAAAATAATCTGTGAGTGGAAGGGATAGATTTCCTGTTCGACGGCTTTGCTTTGGCGAAGAAACCGAAAATTCCAGGACGGCGGTAATGAGGATTATTCTGCGGGAAAGATTCTTCTGCTGAGCGATGGTTCTTCTGGCGAGTTTTGAAAGCCACCGTCCAAGGACACACTTCCTTTCATATCGGATGAGAAAAGAAAAGCTTCATGGCTACGAACGATGCCTCAGACTCAACATTGGGTGTTCTGCAAGCACGACGCTGGCGGGAAAGCATGTTGCGCAGCAGAAGTCGCTGGTGAGGCCGACGACACAGCAGGCTTCATTGTTTATTTTATTTTACATAATGCAGCCCTACAATGGCCATAGCAGGAGTGGGTGCAATAGAAGATTCACAGAGAACGAACACGAATGTTACAAAAACACAAGGTAACGTAAGATGACACAGCATCATCAACTACAGAAATAAAATCCTTAAGGGAAAGGAGACGCACAGTACCAGGTAACAAGTTCCAAAGGTCAATTGTTCTGGAATAAATGTTGTACTTAAATGTATTAATGGCTGGGTAGAAAGGTTGCTGATTGAGCTTGTGGTAACTTCTGGTAGAAGTTTTCTTAGCGAATGTTAAGTGCACACAGTTTGATAGACTGAAAGAAGAAATAACGGTATCATGCAAAAATTTTAGGGAGTCCACATCGCGGAGCGTCGAGAATGGTGTGAAGTTCCTAGAAGGAAGAGCAGCAGAGAAGTATCGGTCGTACCTGTGGCATATAAAGCGCAAATATTTTCTTCTGCACGGATTCAATTTTACAAACATCACAATGGCTGAAAGGGCACCAAACGAAAGAGTCGTACTCAAGTATAGGTCGGATCAGCGTTTTATATAAACAGTATAGCTTCATATCTTTAGGAGCAGCAGAAAGCGTGCGCTTTATGCAGGGTGTCCCGCGTAACTTGTGCCAAAACGTAAAAATATGCGAATGCCACGTATAGCTGGACAGAACCAAGTTAATGTTGTTTGCCGTCGCTTGCAGCTAGTCAAATGCCCCTTGTCGCAGAAAATCCGGTGTTGGTGTCGGCGTCAGAGGTGTATTCCATTAGATTATTATTATTATTTGATTTGAAAACACATACACAGGAAAAGGAAAGCGAGGATCAAGGCTGGCAACTGCCACCAGAAGGGGCACAACGTCTGCCTATACTCTTCAGAAAGGAGGAGACAGAAACATAGAAATTGAAGATAGGAAGAAGGGCAGGAAAGAGGAAAGAAAGAGAAAAATCATCCCGAACCACGCATCTCGAACTACGCAGGCCCTACGCGTGGCGCATAGGCGTTACTGAACTAATTGAATTTCTCGAAGTAAAATGCGTCACAAAATTCGTAAAGTACGACTTACACACAACCTACAGACATGATAGCGTCGGATTGTAATTTGAATATACTAGAAAACATAATTCTGTTACGAGGAAACTCAAGCGCAAACCACTTTTCCAGCTACGTACCGTTTGAGGTCTGTCTTAGTGGGAGCGGCGCGACCCGCTTGGTTCCTTGGAGCACCATGGAGATGGCGCTCGCCTCCGCGCATCCGCCGTGTGGAAAAAAAAGAACTAGAAAGCTCGCCTTCGTGCATAGCGTTCGCCCCCAGCGTTTCAAGGTAAACATTACGGTTACATAAGCTGCAGTTGCCGAGAAGCATGAGAAGCAGTCGAGGATCTTTGAATGTCATCGCCCAGCAGAAGGATCTTTCCCGCAGAATCTTCATTACCGCCATCCTGGAATTTTCGGTTTCTTCGCCAAACCAAAGTCGTCGAACAGGAAATCTATCACATCCACTCAGAAATTAGTTTTGTTATGTCGCATGGATAAGCTTCGCAGCGCATGACATACTGCGTCTGCAATTGCCATCAGAGAATGTCGTAATACGAAATAGTTGTTTTAGAATGGAACAAGAGATAGAAGAGAGTACAGGATGGTGATCGCAAATTCCATCGATAATTTCGCAGGTGAAGCCATTCGCTGAAAGAGCATAACGTAGACAAACAAGAGCAAAAATGGCGTTGCCTCAAGTAGGACCCTCGACAATTAAGCTCAGTCCACAAGACAAAGAAAAGTTAATCAGTTCAATACCTAGCGAAGCACTTTAACCGGAAGTTAAAAGTGTGCTCTTGCTGTTCTCCCGCGAGTAACTTGGGAGTCACTTACCGAGTGAGTACATAAATTACTGAATGAATACAAGTTATCGCCAAAAAGTAATTCAGTTAGAGTACTTACTCACAAAAGTGTATTCGGAAGTGACCAAGGTACTACTAACAGTAATAAAGTTACAGTAACTTGTGCAGCGCACTTAAGTTATGTTAGCAAGCCTGTTAACGGGGCTGAGTTACTAGCTTTCAAACAAAGTCCCCTCCACTAAAGTTGCTGCAATTAACATGGTGGGCAGACTAGTGAAGCTTATCCGTTGTATAAGCGCCTGCCTCTTTGGCCAAATAATTAGGCTGCTTATATTCCAAAAGCACTTCCATGGAAAAGAAAGTAAACAATGAAATATGTGAAAAAAGACTTTTTTTCGTTTTCATTAGACCATGAATTAATAACTTATTATGCCGCAGCCGTGGTTTATCACGGTAGCCATGGCCTAGTGGGTAGGATTCCCGGCTCGGGTGTGGGAGGTGCGTGGTTCGATTACCACCACCGGACCCAGCGGTTTATAAGACGGATACAAGCAGCTCCCCGGCCAGGCATCCGGCTTTCCAGGGGTGTGTTGCTTGGGAGAGGTTCGCACAAGGCACGATGCTTGCTATGCAAGAACGAAGACACCAGGAATATTAGGCTGCGTGTTCCTACACTGCGCATAAATGAACACGTGATAAAGAACAACACATTGCGCAACACAATGATATGAACGGTCTACTAGGCACCATATCCTTAAAGGCGTTCTCGCGTGTATTTACAGCCATTATTTTTGAAGCAACATTTGTGCCGCTTATCACCTATGTATTTGGATAAAACACAAAAATACGGACTTCAACTTCTACAACCTACCGTCCGCACGTATATGTGCGTCACTAGGTAGTACACAGCTGTTAATCCGACATAATAAAAGAAACTTCAGATTATCTAAATGTTGCGCTAAGACCTCTATTACACAGCATGTATGCCACGAGCAAGACGAAGTTGTCGCCTTGACCAACTTAACCTCCACACACACGTGAATCTCTTGCTTTAGTAATGGCTGGTAAAATGTTAGTAACCGTGTGTGAGAGCTAGTAACTGATGCAGTTACTACCGCTTTGCTTGAAGTTGCATTCTGCTAACTTTTTTTAAAGGTGTAAACGTGGGGGATCTCCCGTATATCCGTTGGAAGTTTCAAGTAGAAATTTTGAGCAGTTTGTTTACACCAACAATTCTAAAAGTTATTTCACTGCTTCAAGGAGTGGCATAAAGAATCCGATGGAATGTTGGAAATCTTCTCGTCACTCCCAATAACCTACAACCTTATTATTGCCCTTTCATATTCCTCCCATTGCACGCCTGATTCCTACCAATTTTGTCTCGCTGTACACGAAGTACTTTGCAAACGCCAAACGTCTTAATCCCGCGGCAAGCATCGAGAACAGCAGTTAGCACAAATTTAACCATTTTTACAGCCCTCCCAAAGCACCTACAGTTTTGACATTTCTGGCATGTTGTTCTCAAGTCAGACTTCTTTCTTCACCACTAATATAGTTTTGATATTGATACACCCGGTTGGCTCTGCAATGAAGGGCTGTTGCAATAACCATAGAGCTTCAAAGCGCAAGTCACAAAATGTTGGCAATTTCCCGCAATGTTCATAATTGCACTACACAATTCTACCTTCGCCCACACATCAACCTTGGCGTGCCCACATTTCCCTCCAAGTTTATTGCACCAGCTTCGATGGTTCACTCAACGAATTTTAGCTGACATTTGGGACGTACGTTTTGGAGCGGATGTTCTCCACCGCATATATAATACAGTTGCAATAACAGCTGCGCTGAATAAGTTCCAGTCAAGAAAGTGTTTTGGCCAAGTTGGCCTTGACACCTGCGTTACGAGTGAGACAGGGATGAAATTTTATCACAGGTGGAGGCGAAGGCGGCAGAGGCCGCAGAACGAACCTAACGGAAGGCACCCGAAAACAACAGCGCATCTACTGGCCATTGCATGCACTGGATAATAACTGCGAACTTTACTAACTACTCATACCTGCAATCATTCCCATGACATAATTAAACTAATAACCATATATATATATATATATATATATATATATATATTGTAAGCACATTTCACGTACTTCATCGTTCTCATTAGTATATAGCCATCACCATCCCTGTTTCTCTTCTTCTTCGTGTTTGAGCCTCGGCCGTGCCGGTGGAATAAACGGGTCTGCCAGTGCTGCCTGTCCTGGTCGTCTTCCGTCTTTCAAAGTGGTGGAGGCGCGTCAAGATCCCGACGTCCTCCTGCGTTCCTGCCCTATATATATATATATATATATATATATATATATATATATATATATATATATATATTGCGAGACAGCTGTTAAACCTCGACGGTTTATTATGCAGGCCGCGCGCCGAAGCGAATGACGCTGGCCATGATGATGAGTATATACAAGATGAAGAAGATGAAGGGGTAATATAATGCTCACACAATTACCCCCGCGCATGGAAGCGGCCAACCTGGCCGCTGGCTATGGCGGCGAACACCGTATGAACGGCTTTAAACGTGAAACATGCACAATCTCTGTGGTACGGCAACGGCCGTCCAAAGGCGTAACAACGGGCGCGACACGATAGTTAACTGGCGAAGTCTGTTCCTGAACTGTGTAAGGCCCGACAAAACGGGACTGAAATTTCTCGCATAAACCAGGAACGCGAACTGGAGTCCACAGCAACACTTCGTCTCCAGGCTGGAAAGAAACGACACGGTGGGATGCATCATAGCGAGTTTTGCGGTCTTGTTGACTGGCGTCGGTGTTGAGGCGGGCGTGTTGGCGACACTGGGTAATTCGCGAAACAAATTGCTCACACGTTGATGTGGACGAGGGCACGGGGACGTCAAAGAAAGAGACGTCGAGGACAGTGATTGGTTGACGACCATACACAAGGAAAAAGGGTGAGTACCCCGTTGTGCGTTGGACGGCCGTGTTGTAAGCGAAGGTGACGAATGGGAGAATAACATCCCAATTGGTGTGATCAGGGTTGATGTACATTGAAATCATGTCGGACAGCGTACGATGAAAGCGCTCTGTGAGGCCATTAGTTTGAGGGTGGTAGCTGGAAGTCGTTTTATGGATGGTATTGGACGCACGGAGAACATCGTCGAGAAGTTTAGACAGAAAGGTCCTGCCGCGGTCACTCAAAAGGATACGTGGGGCTCCGTGTCGTAAAAAGATGGCTTCCAAGAAAAAGGAGGCAACCTCCGCTGCAGAACCGGAAGGTAGTGCGGCTGTTTCAGCGTACCGTGTCAAGTGGTCTACAGCTGTGACAATCCATCGTTTACCGCCAGCCGATAAGGGTAGTGGTCCATACAAGTCGATACCAACTACAGCGAAAGGAGCTTCAGGACACGGGACAGGTTGTAGCAGTCCAGCCGGAGGTGAGGTCAGTCGTTTGCGGTGTTGGCAGAGCGAACAGGAAGCCACGTATTTTGCTACGCTTGTTGCAAGTCCAGGCCAACAGAAGCGGCTGCGAATTCGCTCATAGGTTTTATGAAAACCAAAGTGACCGGCAGTGGGATCGTCATGAAAGATCTCCAGTATCTGGGTCCGAAGTGATCGGGGAACTACAGGGACCCAACGGTGTCCTTCGGGATGAAACACGTACCGGTATAGCACCGAATTTTCAATCTTGTGGTTCTTCAACTGCCGACGGAGTCGAGCGTTAGGTGTGCGAGAGGATCCCCGAATACGTTCCATAACGGAGTGGCAGTAGGGGTCACTACGTTGGCAAGTTGCGAACGTATGAGAATGGCTAGGTGGGAGCCGGTCGAGAGCTGCGAGTGAAGGAAATGCAGGAGAGACGTCCGGCGGGTTGCTCACGGAAGGTGGTAAGCAGGCAGTGTTAGAAGACGGTGGTAGGGGACAACGAGAGAGAGCATCAGCATCCTGGTGTTTCTTTCCAGACTTGTAGGTGACGTCGAAGTCGTATTCTTGTAAACGAAGTATCCAACGGCCGAGACGACCCGTTAAATTTTTTACCGTCGCCAACCAGCACAAGGCGTGGTGATCAGTAACGACCGTAAAGTGGCGGCCGTGCAGATAAGGCCGGAATTTTTGGACGGACCAAACAACGGCAAGACACTCTTGCTCGGTAATCGTATAATTTTTCTCTGCAGGGGTTAGCGTGCGACTTGCGTATGCGACCACACGTTCTTCGGAAGTTTGCTGACGTTGCAGAAGAACAGCGCCGATACCATAGCCGCTGGCGTCAGTATGTAGAAGAGTGGGTGCGGTGTTGTCGAAATGACAAAGCACAGGTTCGGACGTGAGGGCACGCTTGAGGGCGTCAAAAGCAGTTTGGCATTCGTCCGACCATACATAGGGAGCTCCAGAAGGAAGTAGTTGATGGAGCGGCGCCGCAATGGTGGCAAAGTTACGTATGAAGCGCCGGAAATACGAGGCTAGGCCAAGGAAGCTACGCAAGTCTTTGGCGCGTTGAGGCCTGGGGAAGCGCAGGACAGCGGTAATCTTATCGGGGTCAGGTCGAATGCCCTCCTTGCTGACAAGGTGTCCGAGTACTTTAATGGTTTTGCTGGCGAAGTGGCACTTTTTTGTATTCAGCTGAAGGCCAGCAGCAGAGAGGCATGTCAAGACTTCGTCGAGGCGCTGCAAGTGCTGATGGAAGGTCGACGAAAATATGACGATGTCGTCAAGGTAGCATAAGCAAGTCTTCCACTTTAGGCCCCGTAGTACGGTGTCAATCATCCGCTCAAATGTGGCGGGAGCATTACACAGGCCGAAAGGCATTACGTTAAATTCGTAAAGTCCATCGGGAGTGGCAAAGGCAGTTTTTTCCTTGTCTTCTTCGTGCATGGGGATCTGCCAGTATCCGGAGCGTAGATCAAGGCTGGTGAAATACTCCGCGCCTTGTAATGAATCTAATGCATCATCGATTCGGGGAAGTGGATATACATCTTTGCGGGTTATTTTGTTCAAGGCACGGTAGTCTACGCAAAATCGCACTGAGCCGTCTTTCTTACGCACCAAAACGACAGGTGACGACCAAGGGCTTGAGGAAGGGCGGATAATGCTTCGTTTCAGCATGTCGGCAACGTGAGTATCGATGATCTGGCGTTCGGAGGAAGAAACGCGATATGGCCGCCGGCGCACGATGGAAGTTCCATCTGTGTGTATGCGATGAGCCGTTGCAGAAGTCTGTCCCAGAAGAGGAGAGTGCACGTCGAAGGAGTCTTTATGCTTAGATAACAACGCCAGTAACTCTTCCGTCTGCTGTGGCGTTAGATCAGTGCTGATTGCACTAGCGAGAACAGAAGCAGGGGCTGGCTCTATAGCGGTAGGTGCCTGTGAAACAGCAGTAGTCGAGGTAAGCACAGAGACAGGCTGAGTGTCCAAGACGCAAATGACAACAGCGCCTTTAGGAAGAAGTACTGGCTCAGTGGTTGTGTTGAGTACAGCCAAAGTGGCCGTACCGTTGGTGAAGCGAACAAGGCTAGGTGCCAGAGCAATCCCTTTGGATAGGCAACGAGCTGATGGTACAACTAAAACGTCACCATCGGCGATGTCAGAGTTAACTACAAGAAGTTGTTCGCGGCCAGGAGGCACCATACAATCGTCAGCAGTTCGTAAGCGAAGGCGCGGGTCGGGCACGTCGTCGGAATTGTCGGTCTCGGTCAAGTTAACGAGGCGTTGACGGCACGAAATAAAAGCGGACGCGGAAGAGAGAAAGTCCCACCCTAGTATAAGCATGTGAGCACAGGAAGGCAACACGGCGAACTGAATATGGTGGCGAATCCCGTCAATCGAAACTCGAACTGTGCATTGCGCCGATGGCCGAATCACAACATTATTTGCGCCATGTAGAATAGCTCCATTGTAAGGTGTGGTAACCTTGCGTAGACGAGAGCACAAGTCAGCGTGAATAACAGAAATAGCTGCGCCCGTATCAATCAATGCAGGAACGGGTACACCTTCTACACACACTAATAAAGTATTGGCCGGGCACACTGGAGGAATTGTAGTCTGTGCGGGCCATGCAGCTTTCCCTCCAAAAACTGCGCCATCTAGTTTTCCGATCGGTAGTCAGGAGTGCGGGAGGCCGGTAGCAGAGGTGATGTCGAGCGTCGGAGAGGGGAAGGCGAGCGGCGGCGCCCTGGACGGTAGTTGCGAGGCTCTTCGGGATTTGGAGGCGGAGTAAGTGAGCGTTGGGAAAGCCGGCGCTGGTAGGGACTTGGAAGAGGCAATGGGTCTCGCTCGTAAACATCGTAACCACGGCGTTCGTCCTGTTGTCGTCTGCGACAAAAGCGCGATATGTGCCCGCGAATACCGCAGTAATAACAAATGGGGCGGGGCGAAGGCCGGGTAGGGTAATATGCTGTGGCAGGTGCACGAGGTGCCAGAGTCGCCAGATGGTTGGGAGTAGCAGGAGCAGGAGGCGTTGTCTGAACGAACGCTGGTTGCATAGCCGCAACCTGAGCATACGAGGGCGCCGGCGAAGGAGGGACACAGCCCACAGTGCAGGTCATGGAGGACAGCTCCTCTTTGATGATGTCGCGCAGGCCAGGAACCGAAGGTTGCGGCTGAAGAACGGGAGGACTGCGCAGGCCGTACACTTGGAGCTCCTCGCGTATGAGAGTCCGAATCAGGACACGCAGGTCCGTATCGGAGGAAGGAGGCGTGTCACAGGCGACAGGTTGTAAACGGATGGCCTGCAGGGCGTCCAGATGCTGGCAAGTCGCGATAACATCGTTAACGGTATTTGGATTCTTAATGGCCAGTGCGTTGAACGCGACGTGGGCAATGCCCTTGAGGATATGGCGAACACGATCTGATTCAGTCATGGCTGCGTCAACCCGGCGACAAAGGGCGAGGACGTCCTCGATATAAGAGGTGTATGTTTCCCCGGGAAGTTGCATGCGTGCATCAAGCTTTTTCTTGGCTACCTCAGGAGCGGACGTTGGGGGCGCCGAAAATTTGCCGAAGCTGGTGTCTGAAAGCCGCCCAGTCAGGGAAGGAGCGCTCATGGTTAAGAAACCAAGTCCTGGCAACGTCAGTGAGGTAGAATGCGACGCTCCGAAGCTTGTGAGAATCATCCCACCGGTTAGACTCACTCACTCGGTCATAATTGTCCAGCCAGTCGTCAACGTCCTCACTATAGGAAGGCCAGCGAACATGGTGGGATCGCGCTGCCGCGCGCTGACGGTCCATGAAGGAACGGCCGGTGGGGCAGAGACGGTGACGCTAGGGGCTCCTGGTGGATCTTCTTGGGGCATGGTGGCGGAAAGGCGGGGCAAGCGGCGACCGGAACGAAGCTCCAGGGAAACTCGAAGTCGTAGAGGACCAAGGGATCGAGAGCACTCTCCACCACTTGCGAGACAGCTGTTAAACCTCGACGGTTTATTATGCAGGCCGCGCGCCGAAGCGAATGACGCTGGCCATGATGATGAGTATATACAAATGAAGAAGATGAAGGGGTAATATAATGCTCACAATATATATATATATATATATATATATATATATATATATATATATATATATATATACATACGACGGTAATAAAACGCGCGTGCACTTCAGAATCACAATCGCATAAACCAAAGCACGGCAAGCTCGGTTTATATGTTGCACGCTTTCCCTTGAAATAGGCTGCGGAGATTGAGCTGACCCTACTTTCTTACAAACGTACTTGGGAAACATCGGTAGCTAATTCCGGGGCCGTACATATAATAGATACGTCGCAATTTTTAAGTAGAATTCGCCGTTTTTCTAAGATCAACAAAGCGCTGACGATATAGCGCGCTCTTTTACCGCAGCAGAGCTCTCTCAATGCAGAGTGCCAGAAGGCGCTACTCTGCGCGTAATTTCTACCTTAGCAACGGGCCGTGTCACAGTGCTGAAAAAGCTTCCGTTCTGGTAAGGGAAAGGGTAAAAATAAATGTCAATTATAGGAGACGCCGGTCAGGGTGATGGAGGAGAACTCTTGTTGCGTGAACAAACCGCGTGCCTAACGACTGCTGGAATTCCTGGAAAACTGCTCTCGAGATCGAGGGCACGTGTCACCATCGAGGCTAATGCGCGTGCCCGGGGAGAAAGCTTTCGCTGCTTTGAAAAGCCCTTTTTTTTCACCCCGTAGAGAGCGCTATCAGAACAACCCAGGATTGGAGACCGGACCAACTGATTGCAATCAAGTTATCATGCCCACCACGCGGTGATGTATAAAGAAAACCGAGAGAATCTAGGTCTCGGAAGTAGACGCACGCGTCGCCGTTAAGATCGCCTCGTCTATAGCCGATAGAAACTGAAGTTCTTGCCTTGACACTGTTTGCTTATTCGAGGTTAACAAACTGCAAGATTTTTTCTGATAACCAGATAACGCGCGGATGGTGACGGGCTGTAACCTAAAATACTGATGGAAAAGGGCCCTGAGGCCACGCAGCAGAACAGCAAAGAGCGCGTGCGGCTCCATTCCGCGCATGGAGGATGGGCTCACGGAGGAGGAATTTGTCGGCTACCATATAAAACAAAAGTGTGCGTCACGCACGTTCTTTTTTTGCCCGCGCTCGCGGCCCCTGCAAGGATAAAGAAATACATTTTCTAAACGATTTTTGCTCGCGCATATTCTTGTGGCCATCTTATCAATGCCGTGCTCCCATCGCGCCTTTGTTCGCCTGTGTTGATCTTTCGCTGAATCATGCTTCCTCCTGATGCCCGTTTCGCGTCCAAAATCCCGTAAAGGTTATAAGTGCTATATTATTTTAAGGACTGTCGTCATCATCGCTATCGAATGCTAGCTTCACGGGGCTTCTATTTTGGCATACTAAAAAATTTAAATTATAGGGTTTTAAGGGTTTTTATAGGGTTTTAAAACCAGTTCTGATTATGAGGCACGCCGTAGTGGGGGACTCCGGAAATTTGGACCACCTGGGGTTCTTTAACGTGCACCTACATCTAAGTACACGGGTGTTTTCGCATTTCGCCCCCATCGAAATGCGGCCGCCGTGGCCGGGATTCGATCCCGCGACCTCGTGCTCAGCAACCCAACACCATAACCACTGAGCAACCACGGCGGGTATTTTTTTTTTTTGGCATACTCGTCTGTGAAGCTGTAGAATTACTCCAGCCAAGTCTGGCTATTGTTACAACCAAGTATCTGAAACGAATAGCAAATAATAATAATAATAATAATAATAATAATAATAATAATAATAATAATAATAATAATAATAATAATAATAATAATAATAATAATAATAATAATAATAATAATAATAATAATAATAATAATAATAATAATATAGGCACTTGCAAACGGGGCATCAGGATAGGCCATTTTTAGACAACGAAGAGGATGGCCGGAACGGTGAAAAAAAAATGAAGATGATATAAAGGTGGTAGTAGCTCCTTTAAGCTTTATGTAACTAAAACTAAGAAGCTGTGGAATAGTGATACTTACAGTATGATTATCATCGTCGTACTGCAAGCAGTACATGTGGCCTGCGTTTTTATTATAACAACATTGAAAGAAGTTTTTTTGCTTACCGCTTCACCGTTATCGCTCACATTTCGCTGCCAGTTTGCGTGTTTCGGGTCCGCATCGTTCAATAAGGCCTAGTTATTGGTGCAGTCACCCCACGAAGTTGCGAGAATCCCACACATCAGAGCTTGAACATACGCCTAAATAACGCGCCTTTTTATTTTCCGCACCGAAGAAGTTGGGAACGATGCTCGAAGTGAACAACAGGTGGAGCGAGATTAGACCCGAAGTCTTGTGCAGCGGTTCGATTGGATAAGCAGTCGGGGTCGCTTACGACATCCAGCTGTCCTGTTGTCCTGTGCCCGCAATTGTGTCGGACAAACAGGCCCGTGCCTGAACGACCTTCTCATGGTAGAGGCTGAGAATGTCAATTCAAGGCGGAGGAGCAACCTTGCCATCCCCGCTGCTTCGTGGGGTTATACACCATATTACGAGCGCTACGGAATACTCAGGCAGTGCAACGGTCGAGGAACGCGTGCAATTTCAGAGGTGCACATAGTTCACACGAGCTTTTATTTTTTTAATCTTTCGCACACTGTCTCTTGTTTAAGACGCGTGTTATCCAGTGCGAATTTATTAACAGCTGTAACAGCTATCACCAAAATTTACTAACAGTAGAGCCGTTAACACTGCTAAATCGGCTAAATTCGTCTAACTGGTTTGCTGTATGCTACCTGCGAAACTCTTGGCTACCTTAGCATTCAGTAGCAAGCTTCGCTCATTGTGAATTGTGCTACCGACTTTAAAAGTTGTAGCCCATTGCGTCGCGTTATTGTGCGCATTTTTTCTCTCTTAATTTTTTATTCGTTCTATCACCTTTTATTCCCTTTAGTTATTTCCCTAGCACAGGGTAGCCAGCCGGTACTTACACTGGCTAACCTCCCGGTCTTTCCCTCTCTTTTTCTCCTCTCCTCTCCGCATATTAAGGGGGGTATTAAATGGAATCACTAAAACAACCTATAGTATACAGTAGATAATTATCCCTCTTTCAGAACTGCCACGGATTGTGTTGATAGAAATAAGATGGAGTTTTAGAGGATTTAACAAAGACCAAACTTCCTTTATTCAACCTCACGCCCAAGCCGCTGCACTGATGACGTGAGCAGACGTCACGAATTTTGGGCTCCTTCTGGCGAAAGCGTAATGTAGGAAAGCTACACAAATGTCGCCGTGTTGACAGACTTTCGTTTATTTTCGAATGCAATATCTAACCTTTCTTTAGTAAGCAATGAGTTAGCCTCGGCTGCGTGTTTTCACAATCTATGGCGCCACGAGAAACGGGTACGGCAATTTCAAAGTGGCGCCGCCGCCTTTGCCCACTCCCTTTCCGACAGAAAAGTGCAGAGCGGAAGTCTTGTTCCTGTCTGCTCCGGACGGCCGACTCAATGGCACATTCAAATGACGCACTCTTTACGTGCTAGGAAGGACAGAATCTCACTGCACTACCATATCACGAATACCACGTTAAGTGCCTATAAACCAGAGTGCCCTATAAAAGAAAATAAGAAGGGAGAAAGGAGCGTTTCAGGCCTGAGTCCCGTTCAAAGCGAATGCTGTAACGGTTATAGTTATGCTCAATAGCTACGTTCACACGAACCGGTCGAGTTCGCTTGTAGTGCCGGAAACCTGTCATTGGGTTCATGTAAGCGCTAACGGGTCGGGCCGGGCAAGCGTTTAGAAGAGTACCGTCAACCCGGCTGCAAGGGGTGGGTTGATGCTCCGAATTTGCTTGGCAAGATGCAAGCAAATTAAGGCGGTTGGGTCCGACTGGGTCAGCTCGTCTTCCGACTCGACCCTCTCGCGTGAAGTTCATGTACACGGCACTAATGTTCACTTCAGATTTCAGTACAACGTGAGATAAATAGCAAAGGAAAGAATATCTATGCCTTTTAATTTACAACTTATGGCGTTGTAAGTATCTCACCTCAGGAATATTCAACTAAAGGCTAATAATTATCCACGCTTATGTCTTCCCTGCAATAGCATACTCCCGCTGAAGAAAACAAATACAAAACACAAAACAAATGTCACAGTTTCGCCCTAAGGGCGAAGCAATGAATGCGATAGCAACACAGCAATGTCATACGAAGTAAGGTGAGCGGCTTTGGCAGCAATGTGAATTGTAGTAAACATGAGCTGATTAAGTAAGCAGGTGTGCTGCGCCGTAAGTAGACCGACATGAAGAGAGACTCGATGACCACGAGAAGGCGCTTGTGAAACGGTGGCGTTGATGAGAAGCGCTTCCCGTGGGCAGCGCGTGCGAAGGGACACACCTGTAGCGCTGCACTGCCGATCCGGGCAGCATTGCATGTGTAGCGTGCGTTGGAAAATGTGGCCCGACTATTACTAACTGAATGAACAAGCGTGGTGTGAGCGCGCACAAACAAACATAAATAGATCACATTGAATGACTGCAGACAACGACTGTCAAAACGCTGGCAGCAAGCCCATACGCTGCAGCGGGCGAAGGTACGTGCGGTCTATCGCTTCAACAGAAACTGAGCGGCGAATGCACAGTGCATGAAGGTCAGAGCCGTGTGGAGATAAGAGACGGTGCGGCGAGCGACGAGCGCGGTTGTTGGCAGAGTAAAAGTGCGCCCCCCCCCCCCCCCCCCCCCCCCGCTCCCTCCGGCGCTGGCTTCCCGCTTCCTTGCTTGCGCGTGGGAGATTGAGTGCGTTCGCTCTCCGTGATAGCGCGCGTCCCCGCACGCTTCCGCTCGGGCATACGGCGCGCGGTGAAGATTTTATCTATAGGGAACCTGACGGCGACGGCGACGACGACGCCGACGGCAGAAATCCGGTTGAAGTGTCCATATAATTGCTATCGCAATAAAACACTGTCATGTGGAGAAGCAAATGTGAACACAAGAATGTAAATGAGTCAGAGAGGAACCAACTTCACTTGTCATTTCTGTGCAAAGCTCAGATACAAAATGTCTCTGTTTATTACACCTCTCGCATGCCTTACACAGGGTGTCCCACCTAACTTGTGCCAAAATTTAAAAATACGTGAGTTCCACGTAGCTGGACAGAACTTCGGTTATGTTTGTCGCCTCTTGGAGCAAGTCAGACTATTTTATGTATTTTGCCTAATTACATAATTAGTTATTAATTAATTCACTTCTGAAATATTATAATCAGAGCAAGATTGTCAATCAAAAATTCTAGGCCATCATGAAAAATTCCCGATCCAGCTTTCTGTCGCTCAATACGTGCTACATAAACATTTTTTTCCCCCGATCGTTAAAGTAAGCAAGCAAAACACAATAAAAGTGCCGCGCGACTATGTTGCGCTGCACTTTTAGCGTGCTTTTGCGGGATTCTTTCAGGCTTGGAAAAATACAAGAAATAGTCCGACTCACTCCAAGCGACCGCAAACAACATTACCTTGGTTCTGTCCAGCTACGTGGACAGCTACGCATATTTTTAAAGTTTGGCACAAGTTAAGTGAAGCACCCTGTGTACTGTTACACTATACATACACATATGTGTTCAGAAAGTGCTGGGGTACATATAGCTTAGGAGTCTATTATTATTATTATTATTATTATTATTATTATTATTATTATTATTATTATTATTATTATTATTATTATTATTATTATTATTATTTGGTTTGTACACATATACACATAAGGACACGAAGAAAATAGGGAGGGAGCAAGCTCACAACTGCCACCGAGAGGGGCACAACGCCTTTCTACACTTCCAGGAGGAGGGAATACAGGAAATAAAAATAGGAGGAAAGAAAAGAGGAAATAAAGAAATGGCGGAGACACAGACAGAGCAAAACAATAACACAAATAATGTCTATAAACGGGAGGCCAAGGCAGTATCCTTCAAAAATGTTAGCAGGGCTCGATGGACCTGGTCACGTCGAGCAGCGCACCCCCTTGGAAACAGGCCATCGTTAAGGGTCGCACATTGCAGTCCAATAAGTTCATATTCCTTAATTAGCAATGCGCGCTGCGCACCAAATGCGGGAAACTCTAAAACGAGATGTTCGAGTGTCTCACAAGAGCCACAAAACGTACACGACGGGCTGTCCACACATCCTTGTCGGTATAGGCGTTCGCGCACCAACACAGACCCAACCCTTAACTTGTATAACAGTGCTCCAGCACGACGGGAAAAGCCACGACCACAAACACGGGGAGGGAACGATCCGACTGCAACACGCTGGTCTGGGTGCTGCTTTAGGAGGTGTCGGCGTATTAGAAGACGAGCGCTTTCAAACATACAGGAAATGTCAGGGCAGTCACATTCGTGGTGGGCCCAACTTGAAGCGAGGCGATGACCCTCTTCATTTCCAGCGATGCCCACGTGCGAGGGTATCCACTGGGCAATGAGGGACAGTCCACAGGAAGTAATTTTGCCGGCGGATTCTTGGATACTGCATAAAATTAGGCTGTCGGCATCTTGTCTCAGTCTGCTGAGGGCAGCACTGGAGTGTGTAAGAATGACGACCTTCAATGCGCTTAATTCTTCGTGTACGTACTTAGAGCAACATCAATCGCTGCCAGTTCTGTAGTTGTTGATGAGGTTGGATAAAGTATTCTAATCACCCGTCTGATGTCAGTCGAAAGGCAAAAGAAAGCTGCAGAAGCGCCTTGGGCGTTGCTACGTACAGATGCGTCCGTGAATACTTTAATATAATCTCCAAATTTTTCAAATAAGTGGGACTGGCCCAATTGTAATAGTGCCGAAACAGACTGGCTAGTGTATTTGTGTATCTCGGGAGTTGACAGATACACGGGGAAGGAATATTTGTTGTGCTTTTTCGGAGTTGTGAATGAAGTAGTGTCTTCTGAACTGCGAGTAATGTCAACAAACAATGTCTATTCACGCAGAAAGTGAAAGCCGCGACTTATATCAGTTGACACAAGAACCTACAAAATATTCTAGGAACGTTTCCCGCGCTTACACCACAACAGGCGGGAGTTTATTTTACGCACTCGGCAACCTCAGCTGATGGTTGCATCAGCAGGTCCGCGAGCTGAAGGTGTGCTGCTGAAGCGCCTGGCGAGGAAAGATTAGACACCGGTCGCAACCAGCCCCTAGAGCACGTCTCTATCGCTGAAGGCGACCACTTCTCTTGGTAACAGTTGCGCCACCGCTGGATGAGATAGTCGACGTCCTTTAAACAAAAAGTGTTCCCGCCATTGGCGCAAAACTTCGTTCACCCAAGGCTTGCATCAGCGAACGCGCTCTCAGTAGTTGAGCTGTTTATAATGCCGTAGATGTAAACCAAGGCACTGGAAGGCGAAATATAATAACGACAAAACACGGATACAATTTTGGCATCGCCTTCACTGCAAGCTGTACACACGAAATTTAGTGAAATAAGCTAATTTCGTTTATAAGTTGGGCAGACTGCTTTTATAGCAATATTTGGTCAATCATTCATATCTTGAAATTATTGTACATGTATACAGCCAAGCGAAAAAAAAAATCGTTGCACGAAATTCGTGCGTTTACATTTTCTCGTTACTTCGCCACATCAGCCTGGAATTTAGGTGAGCAGTGTGTTGATCATACGCGGGGGTTTGGACCGTAGAGGGCCTATGCAGTGGCCACGAAGCAATTTCGCTTTTCTTGTCATTTTAACATTATTAAGGTACTTCACGCACTTTCCGGGCTATCTGTCTATCTATCTATCTATCTATCTATCTATCTATCTATCTATCTATCTATCTATCTATCTATCTATCTATCTATCTATCTATCTATCTATCTATCTATCTATCTATCTATCTATCTATCTATCTATCTATCTATCTATCTATCTATCTATCTATCTATCTATCTATGTTTGTATCTAACCGTTTTCCCGTCTACCTGGGTCACTGGGTAGCCCGTGGTCGAATGGTTAGTGCATTGGGCTGCTGTGCTGAGGTAACAGGATTGGAAACCAACCATCGGATGAACTTGGGTCACTGAGTATATGCCAATGTGTACCTACGTGCCGCTCTTCAACAAACCTTTTAATGCGATAGGGTTAAGGGCCCCGTGTCGCAGAAAATTCAGCGTCGGCATCGGTGTCGGCTTCGGCGTTAAGCATCGGCGTCTGGCGGAAATAATCATGCCAAATCACATCATCCCGAGCCACCCCGACCACACAGGCCCTCGGCGTGGCGCAAGGCGCTAGTGAAAAAAAAAAAAAAAAAAAAAATAAATTTCTCAAAGTAAAATTCGTCAGAAAAATCGTAAAGTATACGACTTAACCACAACTACAGGCGTGATAGCGTCGGATTGTAATTTGAATATACGAGAAAAAAGCCCGATAAGCAGCCAGGGATCTTTGAATACTATCGCGTTCCACTCTTAAAGGCGAAGCTTAAGCGTCCTCCAATTCTGATGGTATTTGGCTGTACTTTGGTTCTAGGCAACATTCAGGGTAATGTTGAAAACCTAGCCATTCTAAATTTTGGACACGCGCGTGCCTCGGGGCAACAGCAAACAATTATTAAAATAATAAAAAAAAGTCCTAGCGCCTTCACATTTTGGTATAAGACGGCTTAAATTGCTCCCGTGAAAATGTCTTCCCAGCTATGCATTTGTGTTTAAAGGTGAAGCCGACTTTAAGGGGATCGGCGTAAGCTTGGTCTTTGTAAGCTGGCTTTCCCAAGTTCTGTGTTGCAGTGAAGCCTACTCATAAAGAAAAATGTGATGCGAACGGAATGATGCGAACGGAATGATGCGAACGGAAAATGTGATGCGAACGGTGCTCCCCAAAGAAATCGGAACTCCTTCTCTACAGCCCAACTAGAAAGGGCCGCAAGCCACAAACTGGAACCTCCCCCCCCCCCCCCCCCCCCAAATCGACATTAGTCGCTACATCAAGTGCGGAAATCCGATTCCCAAAGTCGCGGCCATTAGAATCTTGGGAATGGCACTCGATGGGGCGGGCACAAATAGCATCACCATTCACAAACTAGCAAAGAAGACGGATAGCGTCATCGGGGTCTAATCAAGCGGGTAGCTAACAGAAGGAGAGGCCTGAGTGAAGAGAATCTGATAAGGCTAGTCCACGCTTTCTTGTTATGCCATTTCACGTACGTAGCGGCCATGCACGTCTGGAAGACGGCCGAACGAGACAAGCTAAATGCCATGACAAGGAGGGGGATCAAGAGCGCGCTCGGACTACCAAACTACATACGCACAAACCGACTTCTGCAGTTGGGTATTCATAATACACTGGAAGAAATTGAAGAAGCACAAGAAAGGGCACAGATTCTCAGACTCTCCGGCATCACGGCGGGCAGACGACTCCTAACAGAGATAGGCGTACCCCCGGCTAAGGTCGAAGACTCCTACCAGGGTCTTCCGAAAGAGCAGAAAGCCCACATCATCATATCCCCCGCCCCACGCAATATGCATCCCCAGCGCAACGTGTAAAGAAGGAAGGCCAGGGCCGTGGCGCTCCTACGCCGGGTGACAGAACTCCCGGGCGGCAGCTGCTTCGTTGACGCGGCCCAATATGGCAACAGCAAAAATTTCACAGTAGTGTCCATCAACCACAGGGGTTCGACCGTTAACGCAGCTTCGGTAGGAAGCACGTCGTCATGTGCGGCCGAGAAAGTGGCCATTGTTTTTGCCCTCCTGGACGAGAAACATGCCAACATCTTCAGCGACTCCAGGGGCCGTATTCTGTAACGCTTCGGTTTTCGAAGAATTCGGTTTGCGTGAAGCGATTGGTCGCCGCCTGAGTGACGCCATCGCCTCAGGGCGCGAACGCATTTTTTGATGACGTCACGCACATGTAAATCATGCGGAAACCGAATTTGTCGTCTGCTACGAAGCAAAGCCGCGCACGCTGCTTCGGTCTGATCCGAAGCGCGGTGTGCCGTGTGCAGAGCCTGTGCGTGCCGTGTGCATGGGCGAGATCGCGGCACTCGGAGCAAAATGACGGCGTGTGCGGTGCCTGTGGCGCCTGTTATCGTGCTTTTAGCGAGCCTCCGTGATAGCCAGCGACGACCTCGACGTAAACAAGACGCCTTTGAGATGACAGACGAGGAATTCAGGCGACAATTCAACTCTCAAAAGAGACGGCGCTCCGACTGTGCGAAGAACTTGAGTGTGTATTGGGGCCGCAACGCGAAGTTAGTGTAGAAAGGAACGTACTAGCGGCATAAATGGGTCAACCGAAGTAAACAAAATTCGTTAATTCACTCACCGCCAGTACAGCTCACACACGTTTCATGATGAAAAATATAAACATCATCAATACAATGAACAAATTATATTTATTTACCAAGAAGCGCTCGTAAATTGCCCTATTTTTACTCGGTTTGTGACGTTCACTGCCACAAAAAAGAACCTTCGCGCCGATTGGCCTCTGTCCTTCCACTCGTTTTCATTACGTCAACGGACCGCCCCAACGTGACGCCACCGCCAAACCGATTTCTTCGAAAACCGAAGCGTTACAGAATACGGCCCCAGGGCAGCCATCCGCGCCTTCAGCGTTGGCGCGTGTGTAAAAATCCTGTCGCATCCTCGACGGCAAAAGCATCGCCACCCACACTCTCACGTGGTTCCCCGCTCACATGGGATCCATCATTGGAGTTCCCACAAACCTCAACGAGCTGGCCCACTCCAAGGCGCGAGGTCTCGCTTTCCGCGACCATGGATAACTACCCGGCCGGCCCGCAGTGGTGGAGAACAGAGATCAACCGACAACATATAACGAAATTACGCAGCACTTTTATCTCGGCAGGAGAGACTTTCCCCTTCCTCACAAGAAGTTAAATAGAGCGCAGGCATTGACCCTCAGATTATTGCAAACAGGCTCGAAACCCAGCCCGGCTTTATTACACAAGCTTTATCCCGACACTTATGCCAGTATAGTTCTTGCAGACACTGCAATGAGTTCGCTAGCCTAGACCATATGCTCTGGCGTTGCCCCTCGTTGCGAGGCATGGAACAAATCAATGAGGACAAGTGGCTCTCCGCTATCAAGAGCCCCGATGCCGGGGCGCAACTATGGGCTGCCCAGAGGGCCCACGATGCGGCGGTCGGGCATGGCCTGACTGTCCCAACGTGGGAGCGGCCCGCTGCGCGCTGAGTCGCGTACCTCAGGACTTTCATTACAGTTTTACATCCATCCATTCATGCGAACGGAGCCCGATAACGCTATCGCATTCCAATGGCGAAGCTTAAGCGTCCTCCAATTTTTTTTCATACCGACAAGGGTCACCGTAGATGCGAGACTGGTTGACACCGCTGTTCGAAGAAACTCTTTGACACCGACTTGGAGCACTGGGTATTTGCCACTCGGTCTTCAATGAACGTCTTTGATGCCAACTTGAGTCACTGGGAATGTGCAGCTCCACAATGATGAAATATATCCCTTGAACTTCTCCGATGCCGAACGGAAACAAACCCACCTCACAAGCGGTCCTCAAAGTAAGCAACCCGACGAATTAGCAGGCTGCACCACAAATGCACTGGGTACGTGCCGCTCATCAATGAGCCTATCGCCAACTTGCGTCATTACGTATGTGTCACTGGGTGTGCGGCAAGCGAGGGAACAATTCTCAGCTTTCGCAACCACCGGCGCGCTATACGCTTCTCGTTTCAGAGGCCACGCGCGGGCTTCTCGGCAGTGTCCACAAAGAAGCGCGCGAGAGAGGAGCTCGGTTGACGCATCACGCGTTTCTCAGCGTTCGCACGCACGTGCGCGCCACGCATTTCGGAGGCCATGCGCAGGCTTCGCGGCGGCACCGCTAGACGGCGCCGAGTGTCCCTTTAAGGGATCGCGAAAGAGGAGTGCCGCTGTATGGTACACGCCTCACACGTAACTCGTTTCGACGGTGGCAGTGCGTTGTGTCGCTGTACTGATTCAATGCTTAACGCATTACCGTCGACAGTCATTGTGAGATGGGTTCTGCCGAAATTTTTGTTTTTGCTTTGTTTTGGGCGGACCTGGCGTTCCGGAAGCTTTTACGGCAGCGATGTGCACCGTTATGCCCTTCAAACGAAGCGGATCCTAACGGGTGATTTCAGTCTCTTGGACATCAATTTGCAATCGTGAAACATGCTTCTGCATGCAGTGATACATAGTTTGTGCCATAACGCTTGTTGTTACGCTTCGCAAAATTATACGAAGAAGTAGTGCAAATTATGTGGCTTGGTGTGATATTTTTTTTTCGGTGACCATTTTCCATGTGACAATGTGACAAAGCAAAAGCGGAAATGCCCATGATATTCCCGATTATAAAATAACTGCACACTCTTCCTTTAATCAAACTATAACCCCCCCAGAGATAGCACTCGACTACCTTTCAATATGAATTTAGCTCATATAAGAACGATTTTGATAAGTCATGTGTTTAGCTAACTCTCTTCTGCAATAACTTTATTATTCGTCTTCCATTCAATTTTAGTGTATTTTCTTCATTTAATAATTATTTTTGATTCGTTCAACCACTTTCTTTCTCTCTATTAACTTTCGACAAAGCATGTTTATGGTAATTTCATTTCCCATTGGTACTTTCTTACGTTTAAGGATGTTCTTCGTAATTTTAAACCCTACGTACCTGTGCTTACTTTGTGTCTACTGGTAAAACTAAGCACAACAGAATGAGAATCCTTGCTTACACGTGACAGTTCCTTTTAATGCAAAGCATTATTCGGATCGATCTTTTCCTACTGTGGGCCGCGTAGTATGGTTGAATTCTGAATTCAAGAATTCTGACCTGCAAGACAGCGCCAGTGAGCGCACCTCAGTTCTGCGTAATAAAACTATAAATCACGGCATAAAGCCTGTGCATGAAATATTGTCACAGGTACCTCAAAGGAGACATATCTATTAATAGAATGAGTGAATTGAATAGAATGGGAAGAAAAGGACAATACACAGGAATGGAAAACAGCGCGTTTTCACTCGCGTTTTATTCCAAAAGAAAGACAACACGTGCAACGCGCCCTCGTGAGCATCGCTTTGTTTGTTTTTTTCCTTTTTTTCTTTTTTTTAATTTCTAGAGGCGCTTGTTCTACTGCAGACGTCAAAACTGTAGTATATAAAATTGGTCTTTTAACGGCGCTTAATTAGGTTCACGTCAAAATAGTGGCATGTAATATTGCTCTAATGGCGCTTGAGCGAGCTCCGAGAGCAGAAGAGATTTAAGTGCGTAAAAAATGTCGTGCTGATATGAAAAGTCGTCGCCTCGCTGCGAAAAGATAAGAGCAGTGTCAAAGAGACTTACACGAGTAAGACAGGAACGGGAGCATGTTCTCGCTTCTTCGGGAAATGAAGAAGAATGTCAACTAGTCCTACAAGTAAGAGGAGAAAAGAAAACGCGTGCTCTAGCTGCTTCGAGAACATCGACATTTCTAACCTACCAAGCAAACTCAAACAAATTCTTCCTGCGTTCATGAATGTGCCACTCGGACTCGACCTCGTAAATTTGGACAGAATACCAATAGCCCGCACAGATGTCATTTATCATGTGTTCGCGAGAGACTTCACAAATTGAAGAGCCACAGATACGTCTCCTATTTCAGCCTTGATGAGCCGCTACTCACCCTTCTCAACGCGCTACCCACATCGTCGATCAGCGTATCTCAACGTAAACGTGCCGAAATCATAGCATAAACACGTCAGCATTACTCAAGTATTATTGCGCAACAAAAAGACACAGACGTGAGAGAAGAAAAACACACACCAAGCGCAAATTTTCAACTAAATTCATTGTGCCACTGAATCGGTTTATATATGTGAAGCGCTTGCGCTTACATGAAGGAAAAAAGATTGCGCCGCATTCATATATGTCACGGCTGTCACCCGTTCGTCGTCGGCGCGAAGTCGATCGACGGGGTATACAAGCCGTTTGGTCGTTCCGTACTGGAGCGAACACAGTGAAAGAGTCAGATTCGGGAGTAAACAAAAAACAAGATATTTATCAGCTGATAAATATACACAAATTAATAAAATAAAATAATTAAAAAACACAAGACAGACTAACACACCTGAACTTAATATAACACAATGATGAAGACAAATAAATATGACGAGAAATTAACAGTCGATATAAACATGAACCAGGGCGTGAATCAAATGTACAAGAATACACTTAACAGTAGTTCACTAAAATAAAGTTCAAAAGAAAAGAAAGTTCAAAAGAAAACAACGATGTCATACGCGTGGCCGGGCAGCCGCAGCAAGTCCATAAACCATGGATTCGGCGCGCAGAGCTTTACCGAAGAATGCTGGCGGGCCGATCTTGTCGGTGCAATTGCTGGGCTGGATTTCCCGGGAGTCTAGATCTGACGACTTCCCTCAAGCAGGTTGAGCCAACTTAAGGCGAACTACCGTGAGATTCGTTGCAGACGTTGGTTTGTCGTCTCGTACGTCAACTAGTTACTCGGAGTTCCGATGCGGCTAGGCGGCCCAGGCGATACTGGACGGCACTAGCCCCCCGACGGCTTCTCAGCAGCTCATAGGTTCAGCTTCTAGACTGATTAGCAGGGCCTAAAACCTGCGCTTAAATGGCCTCTCCTTTCCCTAGTTCCTTATTTCGGGGAACTGCAGGTATGCAGAGTTCACCTAATTTCATGACTCCTCCCAAAAGTGTTGGCCGCGCCCCTTTTAATAAGGGGCGAGGGAACGGTTTATTCCCCCTTTCGCTGTCCGAGGTCGCGCCCCCGCACTGCACCACACGGACGCACACGCACACACTTGGGTCCGTTAATCGGCGTGTCGCTATCTCGAAACTATATGCCGCATCGTGAGACCACGGCGTTTTGGCGGCCGTTAATCGGAGTGTCGATGACTCGAAACTATGCCGCTCCGTGACAATGTAACATAGTTATGAGTTAAGTGATGCCGCCTCCACGTGAACATGTTAATATAAAGGAAGTTTCAATGCAGCAAGCGTGCTGTACTTCAAGTTCTGCCACTGAAACAAATGCCTGTCGACTACATCAACCCTTACGGTTCTCTACGCAGATGGTTTTTTTTTTTCACTAGTCCCTCTTTGTAAGTATTTAATTTTCTCCTTACAGAGTTCTCACCTTCCTCTTCCATACCCACTTAGCTCTTCACCCTTGGAATGGAAGAGAAGCCCTGCCAAGAAAAGCGGTGCTGCCCTGACAAAGTCCAGCTATAGTGTGGCGGGCCCAGCGGGCAATCAGACCCGTAGGGATCCTGAACTAGGTTGGTCCAGGACCACCTTGTTCCTTGTTCACCCAGTGTTAAACAGTTACCTTACATACGTGTGACATACAGGCACGATAGAAGCTGTCCCATAACGTAATCCAGATGTATCAAAGTAGCCCTAATATGTAGACACAAGACCAACAAGCCATAAACACTGTCATGCGCTAAAAGAATATCTGTTCTGCTCTGACTGCTTCAAATATTTTCCTTTCCTTTATCAATGCGGTAAGATAATAATCTGCTCATCTCCAACCCTCGCAGTAAATTTTTGGATGTACTCTAAGATTATATTCACGTTTAGTAGCAATTTGATATGAACAATGGCGTGGCCATGCTAGTGTTTATTACTCTGTTCATAAGTTTTGTGGCTGTCGTGCCATGTCTTGTAAAATACTTGCAGTGATAAACATTCTATGAACTACTACTCTTGTTACTGCTCACATAATTTGTTTTTATCCAACATTAGCACTTCAGGTGTTTCTTTAGCTGCCTATTGTACTGCACGAATGTTTACTGAGTCAAATTTATTATACTTGTAATGTTTCTGCCCTTGTAGCAGAAAGGTCCGATGGGATTGGCAGCATCTTCAAAGAGATATGATGAGCCTAACTCGGGGATCGCATGGATATGTTGGAATCGCTACCGGACTTGCATATGTTACAGAAAAAAGTAACCGATTTCAATTATGAATACTTCATTCAAAAATGTGGTTGATTACACTTGCCAAGTACTGTTCCAAGAAAGTAAGTTAGGAATTACTCAATAGTAATCGATTACTACTACGTTACTTTCCTCCGAACTTTTATTAACATTGCATGGATACAGTTAACACAAGAAGCTGATGGCCTGGCCATTTTCTGTGCGTCTTCTGCAGCCCTTCATACATTGCTTATCTTCACTAGTTAATAATTGCATTGAAAAGCTCATTGGTCATGGTTCCTCGTTTTTGATGTGAGCAAATGAGCAGCGACACTTTAAACTTGCTCGAGGAGAAAAAAGAGAGGGAAAGACAGGAAGGTTAGCCAGTTCGCTCAATGTGCGCTATGGGTTGTAGGGTGGTGTTGGAACGTTTACAGGTGTTGCGCACAAATTTTTGGTCTGGGCTCTCTATGAAGCGCAGCACTTCATTGTTGCTTGGACTCGAAGAAGACGCTCCCAGTTGGGCCAATGAAAAGCCGCAAGAATAGTCCGTATGTGATTTCCTGGCATTTACGTCCAAATTGGCCTTCACTACCTAGCAATATCAGCACCTGTTCAATTCGTCGGCCATCCTCTAGTGGAGCGTCAAGAGGAGGAATCGAATACTGAGCCCCCGGGTTTGCCTGTCTGAGCATGCGCAGCGAGGCCGCTGCGTGGCAAGATCTCGGGCATTCTACTGCAGCTCCCAGCAAATTCAGGTTCTCAAATCTGAGTCGCTTGTTACAGCTTGTCTCGTCATTAATGTAACTGGTTACATATGATTGGTTACTGAAAAATATAATTCAACTGCAGTGAGCTTTACCGAGCAAACAAAGTAATCTTTTAATTACAAAATTACAAAAAATGTTATTGATTACGAGTAATTGATTACATGTAATTTGTTACGTACAAGCCTCATCGCTTCCTGATACTCCATTTCACTATTGTGTTTGCTGATCCGCCGTGAGCGATGAAAATGATTTAAAATAACATTTGCACAAGCCCCTACTGAAGGACAAGTGAAAAATTAAAAAAAAGAAACGATAAGGTCGAAGGCGGATAGGCACGTTTAAGAGCGAGATAAAAAAAATATAATAATAGAAGAGTTAAGTCCGAACGCACGCAGGCAGTTAGTACTTTGAAGAGAAGTTGCATGAAGCAAAATAATAAAAAAGAACCACAAGACACCTAATTGCTTTCTTGCAATGTCTAGAGATGCGTGGCCATAGAATAGTCCTTATAGAGAGCCTGTATGGTTCCCCATTTCCCTAAGCTGGACGTACAGCTGTCACTTCAGCGGACCAGTTAACAATGTATGCGAGATGTCTTAATCTTGTTCGCCATGAGCGCATGACAATTTAATGCGCCCTATTTTAAGTACGAAGTCCATGGTTGGTGAAGGCAGCACCTAGCTGGAGTCGACGAAATAGTTCCCGCTTTTCTCGATAAGTTAATATAAAGATTGAATTATATTTCGAGGTAGACTGCATACGGAAACGATCGGTTGAAAGAAAAAAATATATTGAATAAATGAATAAACAAGTAAATCGCTCAGTGAGGCTGTAACGCTACAAAAAAAAAAAAAAAAAAAGAAGAAAAAAACTCAGCCGCAGTCACATGGCCGCCATCGCTCCGAGCAGTTAAAACCCACGCCGCATCGCATGTTACACCGCGTTGCGCTTACAGTGTGGCATATGCGTCACGCTTTCCGCACTGCGCATTGCTCA
This sequence comes from Dermacentor silvarum, assembly GCF_013339745.2. Taxonomy (NCBI): domain Eukaryota; kingdom Metazoa; phylum Arthropoda; class Arachnida; order Ixodida; family Ixodidae; genus Dermacentor; species Dermacentor silvarum. The sequence goes on from NC_051154.1 coordinate 157,643,823, forward strand.
CCGTCGGAGCAAAAGTTACACGGTGCGTTGGCGCTCTTTGGCCAGACTTGGCCGTTGCGCCGTTAAACCGCATACATAATCATCATCCCATGGTTCTAACGGATGTCTGAGCTTGCAGACAGCCTTCCAAACGCTGTACACCTCACTTTCTGCGTCCGTCGCCCTTTTGCGATACGTTCTGAGAGTACTGCGCGTTGCCTCTTGTTTGTGAACGCGAGTGCATCATATCTGCTTCTGTTCTCCCTTTGCTAACGCTTAACTTGCATTTCACTAACCAAACTTCAGGAATTTAGAACATCAACAACCAGCCCCCCCAAGTGGGTGCGACCTGCAAACACTGAAAACGCAAATCATGAATGTGTTGCTTCTTTCTTTCTTTCTTTTTTTCTGAGTTTTCTTAGGAAGTGTTAACGTGCGTGGCAAGTTTGTTGCGTATTTTTAACGGGAACATCGAAAAAACGGCATGGGAGATACAGAAAGATGACAGAGAGCTTTGTGCGCCGTCTGTTTTTATCCTCCGTCCCGTGTTCGCACTGTTCCTGTGGACTATTCCGTTCTAAAACACGCGCGGAGCGCGTCGAATGTGAGTCTACACTGTAAACGGAAATAACTCTCAGGTGGGAGTATAATGCTTGTCCTCTAGCGACCCCCCGGTTGGGAGTTTATTATGCTCCGAATGATCGGAGTATAATTTTTACTCCGTGCGGGCGGAATTTTTGCGTGGTGCCTTCGGAGTTTTTTTTCTGTCATTTTTATTTTTTACTTCGAGCTGGACGGAGTTTTTTCGAGGTGCACCGGGAGTATAAAAAAAGACACGTCAATTTGCGTGGAGAATTTTTATGTAGAGGCTTCGGGTCAAATTCCGAAATATACGCACAAGCATAAGCCAAATTCTGCGAAACAAGTGAACGAGACCAAACAGACCAAGCAATACATATACACAAACATTTGAGGAACACCCGATGAAGAGCTGTGAAGGCCATCCAACGCACACTCGACACACAACAAGAAGCAACCCTGCCAGTATATATAGCCACGATAATGTGGGCCTCGAAACGGCCTAGCGAGCAGCTGTAGTGTTTTCAGAGTTACGACTCACAGGCTCGCACATATGAATCGGTCTCTCTGAAAACACATGAAACATAAATCCACACGGAACTGTTAACTTAGAATATTGAAAAAAACAACGTTCATGGCATAATTTTTGAAAATTAGAATGCCATTTGGTGAGCGCTGAAGCGACTTCGCACACTGCCGGCGTCCGCGGCCAAAAAGTAGTGCGTTAGTTACACTACGCAAGAAAAATGTACGTGCGCGTGCTTCATGACAAAATTAGCTTCGTGCGAAAGAATTGTGGCTGGATAACAATTTATTACATGTGAGCATGACCCGTAGCAGCCTACGTAACACCGAAAATTGCGTAGTCATACATTTTTTTGACCGCACTACTTGCTCCGCGTCCAAGCAATGTCTCTCGGCTGTGAAACGGAGCCATATCGCTCATCTGGCAAACGAATCCTCACGCGCGGAGCCAGCAGGTATGCTCCTAAATCAGTATGTTGGATGGAGCATGGTGTTAATGCAATATCCGAAGCAACGACGTGATCAAAACAGAACTGCGCGATAACAATTCAATTCACATCGCTCAGTAAGAAGCTTTATTCACAGTACGTACTTACGTACTACCGTATTTCTTCGGCGAGGATATCCGTACACAGATTCATAAAAGAGTTGCTTGCACCACGGTCTAACTTACTGGCAGCACAGCACCGTGACGAAGTCGGAATATGGCATTCATGTGCGGCTATCACGGACGTTGTCGCTCGAACAGTGGCTGCTGTTGCCATTGCTACGCGGCACTTTACACCGGACGTTGTCAGAATATACTCAAAAGGACATAAAAGTGGTATTGAACTCACTGAGGAACACAAGTCAAGGTCACGCAACACGGAAGCACAGACAGAAACCCGAGCCGACATCACGAGTCAACCGGCAGCTTCGTGGTCACAACTAAGCCTTTTTCCGCACTTGAAATCGTTGCTCTTGCATTCATCGTTGCCAGCAGAGTGATCACAGCTAACGCACATGAAGATGAGATGCAGTGAGCTTCAGACAGGCGTATAACACTTTTTGGAAGGAAGTATAGGAAAGAAAATCGGCGAAACGCTGGCACGGAACGACACTTCACAGATGTAAACAAACCGTCAGCCTGAAAAGCGCCTCCATTCGGGCTCACCATTGCGCGAAAAAACGCTATTTCCGGTGCAGCGGCCACTTTTCACTAGGGAAAGCGGCACGATTAAATGTCCAGAATAGTAGTCCTCAAATCACATGAACCAGAGTGGAAGTAATAATGGGTTTTCAGTCGTTTATAAGCGCCCACTAACACCAACCAAAACATTCCCATAGACGTTGACTCACATCATTTCCCACTCCCGTTTTTTTCTTCTTGCCAGTTCATTTTGTACTTAAGTTTACAACCGTTCCCAAGAAACCTGCGTCAATGAAAATGAAATTTTGCTGCGCTGAATATGTACTTAAGTGGCAGCTGGAGCACGGCATGAACACTCTACAATCATATTTAAAAGCTGCTGTATGAACTTCTAACAGTTTCGCTATAGTTCAATCTTCTATAGTTCAAGAAACAAACAAGACATAACTCGAATAAACGCATTAGTGTAGTGTTGTGAACATCGCAACTTCCCAAGTCCCGAAAGTCATGCCGTGATGATGATGACTATAATTCTTCAAAGCGTGGCACGTATCCACAGTGAGGGGGGGGGGGGGGGGTTGGTTTGCGGATGGTACGCGGTTGATGTACGGTGGATGACGTGGCACTCGGCAAGCAGAGCTTCGACCACTTGGGAAAGAAAGACACGTCCTCTGTCACTGAGGAGTTCTCGAGGAGCGCCATGTCGAAGCACGAAATTGCGCAGGATGAAGAAAGCAACCTCACGTCCAGCGCAAAGAGCACCCGAGCAGTTCCAGCCAAACGCCAGCGCGAGGCAAAACCAGCGACACCGATCCTTTCGTCTTTCTCTACCTCACTTCAGGAGCCATGCGACCACAGCGACGCTTGTGCTAACTTCGTCATTACAATAGGAATAGTAAGGAAAACTGGGATCAACATGACAAACGTTCGGTAGTTTGAATGTAATCGCATGCAGCGTCTAACATATCCGTGTGGCTAAAACCTAGTACCGAAGACCCAAGAGAGAGTACAACCAAAGCACTTAAATTTAAGGCATGTTTACTAAGCGGAACTTCAAGGGGCCCTTTTCTTTGTATAATGAACCGACGACGGAATAAAAAATAATCATCAATAGATTAAATTTCCCTGTACGCAATAACAGCGTCGCGGAGAGTTTATCAGACCAGACCTGTGTAAATGTATAGGTTCAGTAGGAGGATAAGGCGACGTAGCCTTGTAAATCAACACCTCTAATCGTCTTTATGGGTGCTACTGACTCCTCCAAGGAAACCTGAGACGTTGGCGTCTGTCAAGGATGTTATGATGTTTCGATGGAGTTTCTATCTATGGAAATTTCCCTGTATATTATTGTTGCGATGTAAGCCGATACTGAGAGAGTAGAAATTATAGGTCCATTTAGACATGATCGCTAACAAATCAGCCATCTCGTTTAAATATATCCCACTGTGACTAGTTAGCCATAATGATCTAATAAGACTTAACTGCGAGTGAATCAATGACAGGAACACTTTTAATGCTGGCGAGCTTGATGAGGCAGTAAGCGAAGAACAAACTGAAAGAGAACGTGTGATAACAGTGGTGATAACAGTGGTGAATGCCTTCAAAGGGAGCTTGCGCAACACAAGGACCATCACCAAAGGCTCAGCTTCAATAACGGCTGTGAAATTTGAAAGTCTTAAAGAAAACAACCAGGCAACTGAAGGGGAGAAAATACATACCGCAGCCTTGTGCTCGCACATTGAAGCATCCGTAACTATTAAATCGCTTGTTTGCACCTGAGAAGGATAATCTTGCAACCGGCTATTTAAATATTGGACTGAATGAAATTTTTGATTTCGGAAATAAATGTTATCAAATTCAATTTTATAATTGTGTTTTGATTTTTTTACTGGAGTTACATATCACACTTGGACATTTAAAGGTTCTAATTGACGCTGTGCAAAAACAATATGTGAAGTGCAGAATCGTGGGCAATGTGCGACAAGAAAAAAAATTTAGATCATTAGTAAATACACATTGCGATCGTTTTATGTACAAGTCAAAGTTTCAAATATATTTGGACTGTTAGGATGCGGAATCTACAAGGTAATGTTGGTAGGCGCGCGTCCTGATATAGAACATTGATCGCCACAAACCTTGGGAGTGACATGCACAGACACAGGGCTTCACATTTTAGGAGGACCAGAGACTTAATTTTACAGGGTAGGCTACCCGACAGACACACGCAAATGCCAATATATAGGACACATGTATATATATATATATAGGATATAGGATATATATACACATGTTATATATCCTCATCAAAGCGTCCCTGCGTTACGCATATCGTCGGTTGCTGAGCCTGAGACGCAATATATAAAGCATGCATGCGTTACCTTAGACGCGATATGGTCAATGTGAGGACAGTAGTTGAGCTTCCCACCGTATGTGACACCCTGATATTTAAGAGATTTAACTTGGAGAATGGATTGTTGTTTGTAGGGTAGTGAAACTGCAGGAGTGCGTGTTTGCGCTTCCAATCAACCACGAGTGAAATAAACACCTGCTATATTAGTGGAAACACAAAGATTGCACTTTTACTATCGCTATGAACTACTCTTCCTCTTTCCTTAATAGGCAAAAGCGTACAGCTGTTCAGCGAGAACGCCGGCGTGCATGGTGAAGAATGACAGTTTATGGCTACAAAAACGATGCCTTGGCGAAATCTACTTTGCACTTTCATCGAAAGCGAACTACATATTCCATGTCTTCAGTTCCTGAATTAATTCAGAAATATTATCCGCTGTCTTATTTTATAATATGCCGTGTACATTTCGGTGACGCGTTTTTATTCTAACTACTTTAATGGATAATTTTTCTCTTGCTTTGGCTTTGTTTCATCCCACATTTCACAACAGGATCGCATTTGTGAGTCCACATTTGACTTTTGTTTGGCGGGTCTTTCCGGAAAAGATGAAATATGCACACATCGCCGTCAGAGAATCGCGCTGCTGCAAAGACGTCGATTGGCCCGGACAAGGGCAGGCTAACGTCGGTGCCACGTATTTTATTGTACGATGCGCGCACGGCACACGCAAGCACATACGCACCCCACCCTGCCACCTTCCCCCGCCACACACACACACACACACACACACACACACACACACACACACACACACACACACACACACACACACACACACACACACACACACACACACACACCCACACACACACACACACACACACACACACACACACACACACACACACACACACACACACACACACACACACACACACACACACACACCACACACACACACACACACACACACACACACACACACACACACACACACACACACACACACACACACGCACACACACACACACACACACAAAATCGACCTTGTTGAAAAACTTAAGCAACTACAAAGCATCGGTAACACTGAACAGCCCATCAACACACTAGCGCTAGAAATGGTACGAAGACAACAGATATAATACGTGTTCATTCTAGGAGTCATGGTAATGAACCTATCATCATTTACGCAGCCCCGCTCTACGAGGCAACTATCGCTATATGCCAATCCACATTTGTCAAGCGTATTGTGTAGGTTGGAAAGCAGCACACAGTCGGCAATATAGCCTAGTTAAAGAGCGCCAATTCATAGAACTAGGGATGTTCGAATTACAAAATTTTCAAACCAAATCGAATGGCATATTCTCGAAAATTGATTGAAAATGACGGACTGGTGGGCTAGTGGGTATTGCATTATATAATTATACACCCTTAAAAAAGATAGTACAAATTTAGTAACCGCAATAGTTACTACCTCTGAGTAACTTTTTTACCACCTATTTGTTAACATAAGAGACCCACAGGCGCATGGAGGTCAAGTTAGTAAAGCCTGCTACCTCGTCTTGGCTGTGGTCCATAATGGTGTGCTGTGAGAGTCTTTTGCGAATTTAGGTAAACTGTAGTTTCTGCCATTATGTTAGATTGACAGTCACGGGATGCATTGTGGTGCAGCTCATGCTGTCCTGGACCTCTTTCATCTTAATTTATAATAACGACCTGGCTAACGCAGTTCAATCATCTATTCGGCTTTATGCTGACGACTGAGCAATTTATCGCGTAACAGCTTCTGACGCTCATGTTACAGCACTTCAGTCTGACCTTAACGCTATGACTAACTGGTGCAACGCATGACAAATGCGTTTGAATGCTAAAATGTGTAAAGTAATGAGAATATCACGAAAATTGGCTACCTGTAACTATCCACTTTATAACATTGATGGTTCTTCGTTAGACGAAGTAACCTCTTCTAAGTATCTAGAAGTTCACACAACTGCTAACCTTTCTTGACAAAATCATGTTAACTATGTTATTAGTATTACTAATCGCACGTGAGGTTATTTACGCCGCAACTATTTAAGGGCACCGTTGTCTCTTAAATTAACATTATATAGAACACTTGCAAGGTCTAAGCCTGAATATACATGTGATTTGTGGGGTCCTAGTCAAGAGTTTCTTATTAATCAACTAGAATTGGTGCAAAACCGTAGTGGGCCTTTAATTTTGTCAAATTATTCCCGCTTTTCCATTGTACCATCGATGAAGCTCACTTTGGAGCTTACCGACCTCGCTTTATACAGGAAAATGTGCCATTTATCAATGTTCCACATAAGCTCTCAAAATGCACACCTGAAAAATTGACTTCTTAGTGATTTAACTTATCTGTAACGTCTTACTAACCACCGCCAAGTTGATGCCCCTTTTTCTGGCCCTAATTTGTATTCTGATTCATTCATACCGAAGACAGCCAAAGAATGGAATCATTTTACCCGCTTCCGTCTTCACCATTCTCAACGCCTCCGCATTCAAATCTGCCGTTGAAGATTATTGTACGTATGTACAAACCGCTTATGAGATGTAGTTTTTTTTTTCTTGCACCGCTCTCTTCTGTAACGCCTTCGGGCATCGAAGGTATTGAAATAAATAAATAAATAAATAAATAAATAAATAAATAAATAAATAAATAAATAAATAAATAAATAAATAAATAAATAAATAAATAAATAAATAAATTCACACAGCACGTTAATTTAGGTTCATCACTTTGATTATTTATCTAAATACATAGTCCGCTCACTGCTAAAATCTGTGCTCCACAAAGTACAGCCACAGGTATACACTTCTGAAGTCCCTCTTAAAAGACATGCCGTGTAGTTGCCATGCTGTATTTTGCGTGAAGTGTTCTCGTTTCTCGTCCGTTACGGACATTTTGTCCTGATTCATTACCCGAAGTTATTGTACCATAATTTCGTCCTTGATAAGTATGGTCATTACATATCATTCATTGATAGTGTAGCGAATAAGAGGAAAAACAATGTGGTTCTCGTTTTTTGTTTGTTTATATTACATTACATGTTGCCTTTGCAACAAAATCGGCCTACTATGAGAATGTATAATTGGTGCTAACAAACTAAGGGCCTGTTGTGTTGCTGGTAATGATAATGCACTTGTGTTAGTAATGTTTACTACGTTTTGAAATCGGTAACTGCGTCTCATTAGTAAAGGTACCGCCTTTTTTAGTTAGTAAAGTTACTAACGCAAATATAACAAATTCGTGTTACTACCGAGGTAGTGAATATTGTGATAAACAGTTACTACATTATACTCAGTAACTACAACGACCTTTTTTTTAGGAGTGTATACGTGATGAGTAGTGGAAACGGGACACGCAACACGACAGAGAAGACGAAGACACAGCGCAGTGTCATCGTTTTCTCTCTGGACTTGCAAGCCCCGTTTGCGCTATACACATAACGAAGAGAAAAATCAACTTTTGAATATCAAATTGAATATAAAATGTTTTCCTATTTTTAAACAAATTGAAATATAAAGGCTTGTAAACAATATTTATTTACGTTATTCGATACCTGTAATGTCTTTCACAACCGAACGTCCGGTCTGCTAAAATGTGATGATACCTGGTGCACTATTGAAAAATTACAGTATTTAATGATACAATGGAATACCACCAGATGTAGACAGAGTGTGATCGTTGAAGGCGCTTCAACACCGCACATTGTTTTAGAGGAATGTGCTCTCCATGCAGCAGCAGAATCATTCACAACGGTCACCACTTGCAGCAATCTATCTACAAGTATAGACTCCAATAAGGATTGTTATCGTTTATATTCCAACAAAGACGGCTATTCGAGAATTTCGAATTGTAAATACTGGAATCGAATACAAAGGCTATTCGATTCGTCTTCGTAATTTCTAATATTCGCACAGCTCTTAAGATAACTGATAGCAGCAATGAACGTAAGCGCACCTTGACAATTGGCCATGTCATACTGCGATACAGCTACGGTATCTACGGCAGATATCTCCTCTTCCATCCTTTAACAACACTATTAACTTGTTAAGTAATGTATCTGTTGGCCATGTACCTCCAATGATTTCGGGAAGGGAGCAATATTGTTGTAAATTATTGATTACAGCTTGTACAATCCTATGACAGCTGTCTGTGTATGAATTGATCTTTCGGTTCCTTTCCATGCCAGTTTTTCGGTATTTAGTGTATTTATGTGAGCTGACTTCACATTCCAGAGTGTTTTATGTGACCCCTGTTCAGAGATGTTTAGTACACTTATGTCACCAAATTTCAAGTTTGACTTTTTCATTCTAGTTACCTTTCTTTTGTTCAGTGCCGGCTCGTTATATCGTTTTTAGCGTGTATTCATTCCATGTGAACTGGCCAAACATTTTTTCTTTCATGTCGAGCTGCCAGGATTACTAAGAAATATTCCTCGGAACTTCTGGCGTTCCGTCATGCTTGTTACATATTCTTCATCTTCATTTACTATTAATGATGAAGTGAAAATTATCATGTGCGCATTTTCAATGCATTCAATGCATGTTTCCATTCTGTCTAAGCAAACGATGCTCACATCTGCCCGGCTTTTGATAATCGTTCAGTTTATTACATTCCCGACATTTCAGCTAATGTTAATAGCATCCTTAATTTGATTTTAAAGTTCGACAGAAAAAAAAAATCGGATGGTATTCCGAAGTCGTTTTTACTTCGTTATTCACAATGTACTTACATCACGCAATCTTGAAATTATATTCAATAAGTCTCTTGAAACAGGAATCGTCCCTTCAACGTGGAAAAAATTATGGAGTTTACGTGCCAAAACCACGATCTGATTATGAGGAACACCGTAGTAGGGGACACCGGAGATTTGGACCACCTGGGCTTCTTTAACGCGCACCTAAATCTAAGTACACGGGTGCTTTCGCATTTCGCCCCCATAGAAATGCGGCCGCCGTGGCCGGGATTCGATCCCGCGACCTCGTGCTCAGTAGCCCCACACCATAGCCAATGAGCAACCACAGCGGGTGCCCTTCATCGATGAATCTGACAAGAGTAATACTAATACCCTTGTATAAAACATGCGACAGGACAGACCTAACGAATTACAGACCAATTTCTTTAACTCCTTACTCGATCAAAATGCTGGAACATATTATTTACAACACATATAATCAATTTCCTTGAGTCGAATAATATTCTAACTAGTGTTCAGCATGGTTTTAGACGTGGTTTCAGCACTATCACGCAATTAACCGAATTCACTCATGACATTGCTCATCAATTAGATCTCGGTAAACAGATTGACGCTGTCTTTATTGATTTTTATAAAGCTTTCGATTCAGTACTTCATTCTCACATCTTGCAAAAATTAAATGTCGTACTAAAAAAATTCCCGTCTGGTTGACCGGATTGCTAGTTTCCTTCCTAACCGGTCCCAATAAGTCGACTGCAGTTCCGCAAGGTTATCAATTCTTGAAGTAGGTTCTCGGGTTCCCCAAGTGTCAGTCCTGGGTCCTTTATTGTTTTTAATTTATGTCAATGACCTGCCAAAAAATGTTTCTTCCAGTATTCGTCTTTATGCTGACGATTACGTCTTGCACGACGTGATTGATTCTGCGACTAATCATGAGCGACTGAACCCTTTGCCTCCTTCGGTGCTTTGTGCGAAAAATGGAAAATTAACATTAATTTTTAAAAAATCGCTGATTTGTCCTTCACAAAAAACAGCAGCGCCAGTAATTGCGTCATATTCCTTGAATGGATCATCTTTAACCAGAGTTCGACAATATAAATACCTTGGCGTAATATTTACTCACCATCTGTCATGGTCTGCACACAATGATCAAACATGTTCTAAGGCCGTAAAGCAACTTGGATACCTACGTTGTATTATGCAGAAGGCTCCAAAGGATACTAAACTCTTAACGTATAAAACACTTGTTCGCCCCATTATCGATTAGGCCGCCACCAGTGTGGTCACTCCACCACCAAAAACAACCTACTCAAACTAGAAGCAGTTCACCGCCGCTATTTTCCACCATCGCCTACCCTCCCTGCTCTGAACTTAAGATTACTTTCCGTGCGTCGTGACGTGGAATCATTAAACTTTTTGCACAACATAATTAACATGTCCTATCGTACTTCGAACGCAGTTTGCTTATCTTTCGCCAAGCCTTCTTCTACACGTAACTTCCACGAGCTTAATCTTTTCCCTTTCTATGCCCGTACAAACACTTTCAAGTACAGATTCTTTCTCCGCACTATAAAGGTATGGAATTCCTTACCTGGCGGTCTTCGTTCACTCCCGATAAGCGAATTCAAAAAGTGCTCTTTATGAAAACCAGTGTGTGTAACTGCTTGAGCTACGTTTGGTTTATGCTTTATGTGTATGTATTTCTCTGTTTCGCTGCTTTCTGTATTGAAGAAAATGATTTTCCAGTGCTTTAACTGTTGTACTAATATTTATAGTTCCTAATGAAGATCGTTTGTTCAGTTTCACTTTATTTTTTGTTCACCACTTTATTAACCCACTCCTGCAATAGACCTCCTATGGGGCTGCAGTATATACAAATAAATAAATAAATAAATAAATAAATAAATAAATAAATAAATAAATAAATAAATAAATAAATAAATAAATAAATAAATAAATAAATAAATAAATAAATACAAATAAAAAGGAGTAGCCGGCGCCGCTTAACGGCGGGATCATCTTCAAAATACCATGTCTTAAGAAAAAATATTAAATAACTACAGCACGCGCCCCCTTCTGCATCTCTAAATAATTCTAAGGCGCAGTGGGGTGTTTTATTGCTTTTAACCCTAAAATATTAGGGTTCCAAGCTGTTTAAAAGATGTTAATGTTACTCTTTCATTCGTGTAGTAATCATTCGTGTAGTCTGGTTGCGCATTACGTTGAATGCACATACGAAAATACGAAAAAGCATCAAAAATTGCTTTTACGGTAGCTCTGCTAAGCTCTGCTCAAGCGCGCCGCACACGTTCGCCCAGCGCTTGAGGAGTGTGCGGCTAGAGTGTACTAGATTGCTCTGGGAGTGCTAAACTCTGCCTATACCTGCAGCCCCATCTGGCGTGTGCTGACGGGGGTCGCGTAGCGTGCACAGCCCGGCGCTTCCGCAAGGTAGAGGCACATGTCAGCTGACGTCGGTCCGTGAGGACAAAATTGTACCGTGGTACAGACCGTGGAAATGTGCGAGGGGCTGATGAGTACTATTGACTGTGCTGAGTACGAACGATGGGTCGCGTTCAAAGTAAATAAATAAACCCCTGAATAAGCAAGCACTTTCGTTCACTGAGTCATATTCCGTGCTAAGTTCCCTCATTGTCCGTTACGCAGAAATTATTCAAATAAATTTCTCGAATACGATGTAAATTGATTTTACAAATCGACCGATATATATATATATATATATATATATATATATATATATATATTTTGTCGTGCACTGCTGCTAACCGCTCTTGGCAAGGTGCCTTTATACACATTTTGCCATCCTTACGCGATATTTTTGTTAGCGGCAGGTATAATTTGACCCGCGGATTGCAATAATAATACCGTAATCATCGGTTGTATTGCTATACGAGGCTTTTCTTTTTTTTTCGCAATATTTTTTCATTCATGTTTTCCTTTTGTTTTCTTTCTATTCACTATATTTTTCAGGCGCTACAGCTCGGCGCATGCCATAAGACCCCGCCATGTTTTCGTTGTAGTTTCCTTTCCGCTGAGCAGTTTGCAGCTCACTTTTTCAAGCAATGCTATACCACGTAGCGTTAAGCCGCCTCTCCGCAAAGCTCTCTGTCATCAGGAACAAGACGTGAATCCTGCCTCTGCAAGATGGGGCGCGGTCTTTCCGATCTGCCATGCATCGAGCAACGCGTTGCTGCCAAGCAGTTCCAGCTTCTACCGTGCTTCTTTTCTCCATTGCATTCTGTCATCAACAAGCAGCACTCCTCGATGAAGCTCACTTTGCAGCTTACCGCCCTCTCTTTGCACAGGAAAATGTCGCGTTTATCTATGTTCCACGTAAGTTCTCATCATGCACACCTGAAAAATAAGGGGGGGGGGGGGGGGGGGGCAGTAGTAGCCTTTCCGCTGAGCAGTTTGCAGCCCTCAGTGAACTAAACGAGTCAACTTCTTTATGTTTCGTGATAGTAAGGACGAGGCAATGGATGATGTGTAGGCAAAGTTCAAAGTGGGTGGGTAATTGAGACTGTGGTAATATATTACGTATGTAAGTGCTCTGGTGCGTTATGAGTGAGTCTGACGAACAGGGCAGAATTTAACCCGTTGCCCTGGCAAAACTACAAATGCCACGATGTCCAAATTTAGCAAAAATGGGTGGAACGCCATGAAAATCTATGTGCGAAGTTAAATGTTGGATGAAATGCAGCTTTTGTCAAAAAAAATTCTTAATCAAGTTTTAGAACGTGTGATATGGCCGCTGTCAGCTATGCTTCCCAGTGTCCCGACATAGCTATAGGTTACAGCACCTCTATATTTCGTGGAAATGGGAGGGATGATCATGGTAAGTGCCATGTCTGACAGAATTTTTACGTTCCTGGTAACCCTCGTATTTTTTTCCTATTTTCATTCACCATATAATGTCACGAGCGGCGATCCTGTGGTCGGTGCTTGGACGATGACGACGACGACGGTGTGGTTTTCTGGTGTGTACGCGCTCTCCTGAACCACTGCTGTAGCGTTGTGCGCCTTACCTTGTAAATATATTCATTGTATATATAATCTCCCCGTAACATCTTTGGTGGAGGTGCTGGGTAAGCTCGCTACAACACCGGCAACTGGATCTTCGCAGCGGACGGCGTGTTGCTGCCACCACAATGACCCACCAAGCGACACAGTGTGAGCAAGACTCGTCACCGGTCATTCTCTTGCACCCTCGTGATCCCGGAACATTAAACGGCACAAGCGGCGAGGACGTCGATGAATGGCTGGCAATGCATGAGCGCGTCAGCCGCACTAACAAGTGGGACCCGACTATAATGCTTGCGAATGTCATCTTCTATTTGCGGGGCACTGCGCGACTCTGGTTCGAGACGCATGAGGCAGATCTGACAAATTGAGACGTCTGTAAGCAGAAATTACGCGATCTATTTGGGAGACCTATCGGACGACAACTAGCGGCCAAGCAGGAACTCGCAATTCGTGCTCAGACGTCCACAGAGCCGTACATCTCGTACATTCAGGACGTGTTGTCTCTGTTCCACAAGGTTGACAAGGACATGCCTGAAACGGACATGTACTGAAAGGCATAGCCGATGACGCATTCAATCTGCTACTGTGTAAGAACTGCTCTACAGTGGAGTCGGTCATCGCTGAATGTGGCCGTTTTGAGCAGGCCAAAAGTCAACGTATCACTCACCGCTTCGACCGACTTCCCAATGCGGCTGCCATGTCTTCATACGAAGGTTTAGCCACCCTTCGGCAAGCGCGAGCTCCAGAAAACGTCACCAGGATCGTCCGTCGAGAACTCGAGGCCATGGCACCCGTTACCCCTTATGACGGTATGCAAAGCAACAACCTGGCTACAATTTCGCTAATTCAGGCCGTGGTTCGCCAAGAGGTCGCGAATATGGGCATTACCCGCCGGTGTTCGTAGTTAGTTTTTGCGAGGCGTCCGGTGAACTAATCAAGTCACCCTGGTTATATTTGGCAAAAATAAGGGGCGCATTATGGTAATGTGCAGGCTAAGTTGAAAGTGAGAGAAAAAATTACGACATCTGCAGTAAATTACGCATGCAAGTGATCCTGAGCTTTATCAATGTGTTTTACGAACAAAGCCGAAGTTATCTCGCTGCTCTGGCAGATCTGGGAATGAAACCGAGATAAGACATAGCATAAATGGTAAGAGGGGGGGGGGGGGGGGGGGGTACGCAATGTCATCAGCTATGGTTAATGTTCTGGCGAAGTAAAATGTGTGTTGAATTACTGGCTTGAAAAAAATGCCTAACAATAAGTACTCGAAAGCGTTACATGCGGGCAAGGTTTTAAACGGAACCGAGCAACCTTTTAAGGTGTAATTACAGGAAACTAAAACTCTTATTTGAACAGCTCAAAAGAAACAGCTTCGCTGGAAATTAGCCTGTAACTCTGCAAGGTCGCAAACATCTGCTGACGTTTTCTTTCTTTTTTTTATGAATATTGTGAGTCTCTATGTTTATTGTATTTTGATGTGTATAACCTCGACAATACTATGGCCTTAACTAGCTATAAAGGTGCAGAGTAGACTTTAACACCAAAAGTATTATTGGTTGAATTATTAAAAACTGTAGCATACGTCTATTTTTATAAGCGTGGTACTGCTGTTACTGTGACGGGTCAGGGCCATCTGTCACACACTAATTGTCCTTGGTGACTGCATCATCTCGATATATTGTATAATCTCAGGGAATATATTCAAATAATTTTTGGTCCGCTATGGTTCACCATGTGTGATTGATAAGCATGTGTATGGCTGGTAATTATAAAATTATCGGGCAGACGCATTTACTGGCTCTTTCTTTTAAGGCAATAGTAATCTTCATTATATGGAGGCTGGATAGTTTGTGGCTTGCCCCCTGCCCCCCTCCACTCGAGAAACAGTTGTTACGCCACTGAATACCATTCGCAGGCGTAACACGGCTGAAACACGCTGTAAGTCGCGGTGCAGTGAAACATTTTTAGGCATTTGGTCAAATCAAAAACGTAATTAAGGCAAGACAAAGCAGAGTGAAAGCATATTGCGCCATTCAGGCTCTGGGAGTGTAACGGACCTCTTAAAAACTACAAAGCAGTCATTGCAAAGCAAGCGGCTCCTACTTAGACTAGTTCCGCCATGTTACCAATATACAGGGGGATCAAGGTTGACGGTTTTTTTAATTAGGCGCTGAGACGTACGTGAAGGGTTATGTGGCGAGGGGGACACAAAGTGAGATGGTAATTGTCGCGGTTAGCAGTGCAATTAACAAAAATTGAATAATTAACTTTTGACTTGCTGCAGCAAGCAGGCACGTTTGTATTGAAAAGTTAGAGGCAGTCGTGTTTCTGAGTTATACTTGGAAGAATTCTTCTAGCGTATCCGTGCTTTGAGATATCGAACAGCGAAGTTTAATTGCCGTTCGCATGATTACACATGCAATTACTGTTAGCCCGCACGGGCTAACAGTATTGGAAATAAATAAATAAAAGATAGTGACGAGTGACATAGTGGCCGTACGAACTAACAGTTAAACGAACTAGCAAGCTAACGACTAAACGAGCGTGCGAACAAATAAACGAACGAGCAGACGACTAAACGAACGAGCAAACGATTAAGCCAGCCAATGAACGAGCGGGCGACCGCACGTTTTATTTGCGAGTGCTCCGCCGCCACATCTTAACCTTCACACACTTTAAAGCTCACACGAATTAGCACGTACGTGTCAAATACCTATGATACTGTCGCTCGGCGACAAACGCACCCCATAACTCGGTTTCGGGACAGCACGCACGCTTTTCATCGGTGCCTTGGTATCACACATCCATCGGACGACCGCCAACGATGAACACGAACAAAAGAGGCAAACGAAGCTATTCCCTCTGAAGAAGGCTAGTAACCACAAAAGGCAGAGAGTTAATTGCTTTCCCAAGATGAGTTTTCACGCTCGAGCGTCAAGCTTTTTCAAAAGGACTGTGCTGAATGTTAAACGTTTCGTAATCACGTTCTCGCACACAGCGTCGAGTGCCCGCGAACTTAAACGTGTTGGCGTTCAAAAGGATTAACCGCACCAAATATGACCACGTAGTGCTTATATAAACAAAGCACACGTCGCGTAGGAATCGTGTTAAAGCATGCTGACAAATGGCAAAATGCTCAGTGAACTGTACATTATCGACAGCGTTATGGCCCGCAACAAATTACGCAAGCCTGACAGATACTATACTGTGAGAGACTCGCAAATTACCTCGCATAGTCGTGATGGAGGATGTTGGTCTGAAGTTCTCCCTCCCAATTCAACGAACCCATGTTTCTCTTCTTAACCCGTCACGCTTACCGGACGGTATATAGAAGAGCTTCTTCCCTTTCCTGAAACTATTTTGGCATCCGAAGGCGTAGTAGGTCATGGTGATGGAAAATGCCGTGAAGCGACGTCGCACTTGCCACAAAACTAAGTTCAAGGCGTTCGCAAACTAAAACGACACCGAACAGCAACGGCGCCAGCATGCCCTTCTCGCCAGTGGGAAACGTTTTTCAAGCGAAAATGGTGGTGGAGCGCTACTGTAAACAAAGGAAGCCGGCGCGAGAGCCCACGTGATGCCATTAGGCCAATAGCGACGCGCCGTCGGCCTCGGCCAGGGCTCGCGAGGAGGAGGCGGCATTCTTCAAAGCGTGTCGCTACTTTACAAAATTGAGGGGTTTTACTCGATCTTTAATCCGGCGCTGCACTTCATCCCAGAGCGCGCGCGGACAATCGTCTCCATTCGGGAAGCGCCGCTACCCCTCATGTAAAATGCTTCGGCATTAAAAGCATTTATGCGCACTTTTGGTAGATTTCGTACACCCACACTCGCAGACCAATTGCACATTTACAAAAGGGAGCTCTTGCGTACGTCTTGGGAGAACTCTGGTGTTCGTGTCGCCATCGTCTGCTACAGTTCGGTTCGGCGTTCGTGTCTTGTTAATCGATTCAGCTGTCATCACGACAAGGCAAACATACCGTGCTAACGTAAAATATTACTACTTCAAGGCTTGCGTCTGTACTATTACGTGAGAAAATATTTCCCAAATATTCCAATGGTTTTTTTTAAATACAAAAGGCAGTATTTCCTTTTTTTAACGGCGAATCTGTTTAAGCTGGAGGTAGTCCGGTGGTGCACGCCCGAAATGTGGGCCGATCCTGGAGGTAATGCAGAAAGGGTCAAAGCGCAATGGCACATACCCCTATGAACTAGCGAAGCTGTTTAAGCTCGAGGATGGTCCGTCGAGTGTACACCGCAATACCTCCGCCTGGCGACGGCATCATCATGCGTCGCCTAGCAACGCTTCGCCCCAGCTGCGCCGACCGCGCCGAGCCGCGCCACAGCTGTGTGAGCCGTGACGTCTCGTGCGCGCCGCATCGCTTCGCCTTAGCTTTGCCGAACCATGACGTCACCGCGCTGTGCGGAGTGGTTGCCGTGGCTGCGCAGAGGCGGAGCTAAGCCGTGACATCGCTGCGCCGACCCACGGGATATATATATATATATATATATATATATATATATATATATATATATATATATATATATATATATATATGTCACCGCGTCGCCGCCGCGGTGACAGAAAAGCCCCGCAGGCTCTGTGTAAAAAAGCGGATCGGAGGAACCAGGAGCGTGCCGAACGCGTAGGAAGACGAGGAAGCTGAAGAGATCGAGGGCACGCGCACGGGCAGGGTTCGACCAGTTTTGAATTGAATTATGGGGTTTTACGTGCCAAAACCACGATCTGATTATGACGCACGCCGTAGTGGGGGACTCCGGAAATTTGGAGCACCTGGGGTTCTTTAACGTGCACCTAAATCTAAGTACACGGGTGTTTTCGCATTTCTGTTCGGCCAGTTTTCGTCTCAGTGTTGGATTAAAGGGTCGTCTCCGTCTCCCGTCTGCGGACCAGTTCTTTCGCAACATTGTTGGTGCGCGAAACCCGGGATCCACCCCTTCGGAGACTTCCCTTCACGTCACGGCCATGGCGAACTCGGACCAGATGCGGAAGAAGCGCGGTGTCATCAGAGCTGGTGTCACGCGAGCCCTAGCGCTCATAACGGACCTGCTGCAGAAACCGGATCCCGGTGCCTCTCAAGTTAACGGGTACATGGATTACCTCACTGACAAGGAGGCAGTACTGTCGAGGCTCGACGACGTCATTCTTGCGGCAACAGACGAACTTTGGAGAAGATGGAGGCGAGCATACCTGCTACTGCTACGGTCAGCACATAACCGCCCAAGCTGCCCCTCAACCAAGCTACAGATTGGTGACGTATATAGTACTGGTGCTAGACGACAACACACACGCAACATAATGGAAGTTAGGCCGAGTGATCAATTTATTGCCAGGAAGAGACGGCATAGTTCGCGCTTACTCCATGCGTCTCGCTAATGGGTCAATTGTGAATGGCCCGGTGCAAAAACTCTGCACCGTCGAAGCATCCGATTGATGTTGCCCGCCCGGGAGGATGTGGAAAAATAGCGGATAGGAGCAACCAGGAGCGTGCCGGACCCGTATGAAGGCGAGGAAGCTGAAGAGATCGAGGGCACGCGCACGGGCAGGGTTCGGCCAGTTTTCACCTCAGTGTTGAATTAAAGGGTCGTCTCCGTCTCCCGTCTGCGGACCAGTTCTTTCGCAACAGTCTCCACGCCGAGCAAATCACCGCGAAGATGGGGCGGCCGAAGAAGAGCGTCACTCCCTTCGACTCGGCCAGAACGACGATACTGCACAGCCTCTCCGCGCAACACCCCGACGCGCGCGTGGCTTCAGGTACGCCCCCCCCCCCCGTCTCATCCCGCGCACCGGCCTGTCTCGCGCGGACCGCTCCTTTCTCCTTCGTTTGCGCATCGGGTCCCACCGAGCTGCTGCGCGAACTCAGACTCAGGGGAATCGGCAGTGGGGTGTGTGCCAACTGTGCCGACATGGAAACGCTGGAGCATCTCCTTCTACACTGCCCTGCTTTCTGTGTTGAGAGAGCGGTGCTCACGGACTCCTATCGCCGATACGGTCTCCCGGCCAACTCGCTCAAGGATCTACTTTTGCCGGATGCCCACAGCTCCCTGGTGAAACGGGTCCTTTCGGCACCTGTTAGACTTTTAAGTGCGAATGCACTTCTTAAGCGATGATAAGTGGTTCTTGAGGGAAAGGGAAAGGTTGGCGCTATCTTCTGCAGCCCTTGAGGGAGCACGGCTCAGCGCCAAATCTTAAGCGACCCCGAAAACTCCGGCGGCATCCGCGCTCCTCCTCCTCTCCCCTAGCAACGGCGCGAGGAGCGGAGAGGAGCGTCTGTAGCAACGGCGCAGCGACGTCACGCCCCACGTGACTGCGCGCGCTCCGCCCTCCGCTCCGTGGCTGCGCGCGCCCCGCGCCGGCTCCGCACCGCTCTCCGTGCCGTGACGTCACGGCGCGTTGTGCAGCTGGCGCCTCCGCGCCGTGGCTGCGCGCGCCGCGCCGGCTCCTCGCACCCTCTCCGCGCCGTGACGTCACGGTGCCATGCAGCTGGTGTGGCTCTCCCCCGTTAGGTTTGCACTCACCCTCGGCCGCCGCCTCTCCCCTCGCGCTGACAGCTCCCTCCTCGCCCGGTAACAGCCCCTCGTGTGCGTACTCTCCCCACCGCTCACCCCCTCTCCAACCGCCTGGCGTGTTTCGCTCCGCGGTCAACGGTGGCTTCATAGACTTGGCGTTCAGTACGAACTGTACGGTTCGCGCAGTCTTGCCGGATCCGCTCACCGTCCATTTCACGGATCACAAAGCGCTGGTACTAACCGTGAGCTACAACGATAACACGAATATGTGCTGATCTGTAGTGACGTGTGTAGTGTGTGTATGTGTGTGTGTGTGACGCACTCGCGAGGTGCATTAATGCATCATACGAAAAGCGTGAAGTGTAAAATAAATAAATAATACTTCATATATAAATGTGTGTGTGTGTGTACAAATGCACCATGACAACAACACTTTAAATCATTAATTACACTTAATCATCATCATCAGTAAAAGTGCTTTGCACTTAAAAACGGCCAGACCTCCGTGGGTCGGCTGGCGCGTGCTCTCTCGCTGCCGTCTCCTTCGCTCGGCTCTGCAGTTTAGTCGCGCGCGCCCCCTCATAGCATCACCCCGTGCTTCGCACTTCCTCATACTCCCCTTCGGGGAAATGCGGGTTTTTTCAGTGCCATAAATCTCAGAGCGCGGCTCTAAGCCCCGCATCCGCCTCTTCACTACTTGCCTTTTTTCTCCTGCTGCCGGCCGTCGTCTTCCTGCCTCACCCCTTGTCTCTATCTCTATCATCTCTTTCATACCCCTCCTCCCCTTCCCCCGTGCAGTGCTGTTGAGGTGTCCTCCTAGAGAGAGACAATTACGGCACTGCACTTATATCTTCATTTCCCCCCAATAACCACATACTACTAAGAAAAGGAAGCGCGCCGCGATGACCGCCGCGCCGCTACTCGAGAGCGAGTGAGACGACTTCGGTCCGATCCCGAGTATCGTGCCGCCGAAGCGGCGGCGAAACGTCGACGATTCGCAGAAGATTAGGAGTTACGAGCCCGCGAAACCGCTCAAAAGCATTTGAGCATCCAGAAACCTCCAGATTCTTTAATGACCGAGTGTTCGTTGCTCCTTGGGCTTGATTCCGGGTGATCTTGCGCAAAACGTGGCCGAGTCTGGAAGCATAACCTCGCAAAAACTTGGCCGAACCGAGATAAAGCTAAGTGGGGTCGCCAGCTTCGCTGTTTGCCCAGTCTTCGCACCACTAGTGTGAAGCTGCCCCTAACTTTTTTTTTTTTTCGAGCAACTCAGCTTTCAGAAATTACGCATGTCTAATGAGAGCTAGAGTGCGCTTAAATGGATCCACTATCTATCAGTAAAACGTTTACCTCAATGAGTATCCTTCGCACACAGTTGTGTTCTCGAAGCCAGAAGGTGACCGTCAAGTGCCTTCGGTTCATCACCAAGCACTAGGAAAGACTGCTTAATTCGCGGTTTACATGAATGCTGCTTGCTGCTATGTGACTCAAATATGCGACCACGCACGCACGCACACAAACGGCACAAACGGGCGCATTGGAGAAGGGCAAATATTCTGTTAAACAACCATGGTGTCAACACGCTATAAAATTTATTCAACACAATATACATCAGTGTCAGAGCAACGTAAATCTCTGTAAAAACTGCATAAAATATCAACACACTCTGCGGATATATCGTCAGAACAATTTGGTAGACACGGCGATTGAAGAATAAAAATTATTTCGCTCTTTTCTTTGTATGTTCTCCTTCGTCAGAAAGATTAAAAAGAAATATATGTGGTAAAGATACATAATGGTTAATTAAAAGGTGAGAAAGGCACGAACAATTAGAAAAAAAGTAGAAATAACGGAATTCAAATCACGACCGTCTGCTTTATTTAGGTGTGATAAATTGCTATGTATATGCAAAAGTATCAAATTTCTATAAATTACTCCGTGCTTAAATGCGACGTGCATCTTTGACAAGGAGGTTATGATGCGTGAAATGATGTCTAAAACAAGTCAGCAGTGTCTTGAGGTTGACCTTTACGCGGCTTCGTGATGTGCTCATAAATAATAAGTGAATACATCCTTTCAAATAATGTGACTATCGATAAAGTCGTTTGGTTCCAGGATTCCACGCACGGCAATGAGAACTATCGTTCCACCATCGGATTATACTCGGATACGCAGATCTTTGACGAAAGCTGGAACTATAAAGCTTAGTGCACAGCTCGCAAAACGTGTAATACACCCACGGCTCCACGTTATACCGTCCTTTCCATTCGAAGAACTTTTTGTATAAGTCAAAGTCTTCTGAAACTTCTTTGAGGTAGTCAGCGAGATTTTTAGGCGTCTTGAACTGAAGCGCGTCGATATAAGAGCCCGGAGGTGCCACGGCCTGGTAGTCAGCGCCACCAAACGTCACCGGAATGATGTCGTAAAGCAGGGCCAGATAGAGCTTCTCCGTGACGTAGTCCTTGCAGACGGTATTCTCGAAGGACAGGAGAAAGAAGTATTCGCGCGCAAACATTTCGTAACAGGCAAAACGCACATCACGTGAGCACGATAGGTTGCCGCACTTTCCGTATACATCCACCGACATGTGCTGGCGCAGATCGTCGACGAAATTCTCCCGCTTGCCGAAAGTTTTGCAGTGGCTCACAGCCCAGACCGCCATGGCTTTCTTGTTGCGCCAGGTTCGCTTCAGGCGCTCCACAGAGTAGAAAGTTGGTTTGACACGCCGTGTTACCTTGGCGTACGCGTCCAGCACGTCCGAGTCGCGTCTGTACGTCATGGTCCAGTTGATGGCGTCTTTCATAGACGCCAGAGGTGACAGGTCGCATCTGGTGGGTGCCTCGAGAGACCAGAGCACCCACTTTTGACCCTCGGCTCTGTAAGTCGGCAGGTCGGAGGCGTTCAGGTCGCAGGCATAGAAGACGATGGCGTCGCTGACGGACAGGGTGCGGCGGTCGTTGGCGATGTAGCAGCGGTCGGCGCAGCCACCGAACGGCTGCCAATAGCGCAGCTCCGCTGTTCCGCTCTTGCTGAGGCCCGAGTACCACTCGCCATACACGGGCGTCCAGAACAGGATCCGGGGCTTGTCTGGACGGCCGAAGATGTCTGTCCGTAGGTAAAAAGGGGTCCAACTTCGGTTTCTGAAGAGGGGAGGTAAAAGAAAGATCCAATTATGCGAGTATGTATCACCTGCCAAGAGCCAGACCAGTACTGTTACTTGACAACCACAACAAGTATAAAAAGAAGTTACATTTTCACTCGAAAGGTGGAGCATGAATAGAGATATCAAATTATTCGATAATTACACGAAATGAGGTCCTTAATTTTCGCTTGCTTAAACATTCGCTTACTAATTACTAAACTTACAAGCATGGTGCCACTCGCAATAAAAAAAATTATGGAGAAACTCCACTGGAGTTCTCTAAGTATGCGCATAAGCATTGCGCCACTTACTCATTTCCACACAGTCAGGTGCCATTATCAATCTTATCAAACTTGATCCGACCACTATATATAAACCTCTATCAACCCTTATCGGTTGTTATTGACCTTATCGGACTCGATCCGACCATTATCGGTCTTTATCAATCTTATCGCAATCGATCCGATCCTTATCTAAGGATCGATAAGGATCGATCCGATCCTTATCTAAAGAGATAAGGGCTATATAACCTTTATCTGTTCTAATCAACCTTGTCGGACATGATCCGACCATTATCAACCCTTATCGTTCCTTAACAATCTTATCAGACTTGAGCCGACCCTGATCAACCCTTATCGTTCCTTAACAATCTTATCGGACTTGATCCGACCCTGATCAACCCTTATCGGTTCATCAACCTTATCAGAATTGCTCCTACCATTATAAGCCCTTATCGCTCTTTAGCCACTTATCCATCCGCGTCGAACCATTATAAACCGTGATGAGCCCCATATAACCCCTCATCATTGCTTATCATCCGTGTCAATTCGTTGACTGCTTATCTGTCTGTGTTGCGCGACGCGAAGAGCATTAGCCCTCACAGATCGGGGGCGTTTCGGTCGGTGAAGGAACGCTCCAACGGAAGGCGCATACCGCGACCACTGAAACACATTGAGGATGTGGCATGTTTGGCAATAAATTTTGGCAAAACTGGAATTTTCGTCATGTCTACGAGGCTCTAAGTTGGCTCTACAAGTTCTAGAGATGGCTTTTATTCAACCATCACCAAATCTTTTAACAAAGCCATCATAGAAACTGTTCTCCTTTGACATTCGTTTTGTATTGCCGGTACAACACATTCATAATGTTCAGATATATTCACTTTCTGCAAGCGTGGATGTTTAGCTCAGTGGGTAAGACAGTTGGCTACTGAGCGTGGCGTCGCGGGTCCGAAACTCACCCCCGCCAGCGTTTTCCCTTTAAAACTTATTATGTCTTTCTTTAGGGAGAGCATCCTCTTACAGACAGGCACTGCAGACCGGCAGATTTCCTGGGTGAGTCGTCTAAGAATGTTTCCGCATTAAAACGTTAACAGATCTCACTAAATGACCGCAAGCACTCGTCACAACTCTGGCGTGATGAGTGCGTGACAGCCATGTACAGCCACGGGCGGGCTAGAGGAGCAGACGCGCTCTCTCCTACCCTAGCTCGCGTGACCTCCAACATTGGGCGTGCGGGAAGACGGCGCTATTCTAGACCACTGTAAGGACGCGCATCAAGCCACCATCCTTTCTGGCTGCACCCTCGCACGGTTTACCTCCTACCCGCAGCACTGCGGCACTCGGACTCTATACGGAACACCACGGTGATCGTGATGACGACGAAAACTCGCCTGGAGTGTCCATACAAATGCTATCGGAATAAAACAAAAGTAACGTTTCAATTCAATGGCGACCACAACAAACTTGTGGCTTAAGCATTTTGCTCAGATGGTTTTATGGTTTCGAAGTGCAAAGACACACGAAGTCCAACGCAGGACAAGAGCTTACTGAAACTTGTTTACTGGAAGCAGGAAAATTATCGATAGGTGATGGGCGAAGTAGGTAGAAAGTAGGCAAATAAATAAACAAGAACAAAGGAAAATATAACAATGCATAAATCGAGTGCAGTCAAACTATAAACATTCGAAGTTTCATAACGCTATACTGACGGACATGTTACGCACATGCCACGTTTCTTCTTAATAGAAAATGCTTAAGCGATTTTCTTGGTACTCGTATCTTTACTGGCATAAGAAACCTGGCCCGTATTCAACAAAAACTCTTGTGCCCGGATTGTTCGTAAGAAAAAATTGCAGCCAATCCTGATGCTGGACAAATTATTACTGAAGGCGGTCAGATGGCAAAGAGCACTTACGAAAGAAAATCTTTGTGAATTCGGCCTTAGAAGTCTAAAAGAAAGGCTTTATGTTCAGAGAAGCATCGATTATTCAGGGGAACGCCAGAGGTCTAAGATCTCGCGTTGGTTATTTTCGCCAGTTTGTACATGTTAACCGATTTCCAATCATCGTTATCTGCGAACCAAATTTAACACACCCTATCAGACTATCCGGCTACGAGTCAATTACGTCCTCAAATAACGGAAATAGCAAGGTAGTCGTCTTTATTCGCCGTGAGCTTACTTACGTCATCGAGTCTGTGCAACCTCATGACGACAATCAGTACGTCTGCTCAACCGTCAAAAATAGAAAGCTCACCTTTACACTTGTAGGCGCGTACCTATCTCCACCAAGCCCGTTTGACACCAAAAGACGCCAAAAGACTAGAAGACATAATAAAAGCGTCTCCTGGTCCTTGGTTTATCACCGGGGACTAACGCTAATCACACCATTTGGGGAAGTTCAAAAGTCAACGCAACCGGACGAAGACTCGCTTCATTTTTCTCCAATCATGACCTCTTGCTGCTGAATGCCGCTAGTCCTACGTTTCTACGGGGCACAGTGTACATCCGCTGCCTGGACTTGACCTTTGTATCACGCCGCTTTGCCATGCGCGTTAAGTGGTTTTTGGACATTGAGACACATGGCAGCGATCACATCCCCACTTACCTCAAGGTCGACGGCATGTCTAACACTCACCCGGCTAACACTAAGAATTGGTTGGACTGTGTTTAAAAACTACCTGGAGGACGCTTGTCAGAAAGGTCTCTTATCTGGACTGCAGGAAGCTATTAAAGAAGCGGCGCAGACCGCTACGTGCACGCTCATGTGCTCATCGAAGTACTCGCAATTCGACCTGGAGTTGGAGCGACTTCGTGCGATTCGTCGTCGCGCCGAACGAAGATACCGACGCACGAAGTCCATTCACGATCTAAGGACAGCCCGGCGCACTCAAAAGAAGGTACAACGCCGCATAGATAAACTGGAATCCGAGCGATGGACAAAGTATTGCGAGTCCCTTGACCCCTGCAAGCCACTATCTCAGATATGGAGAACTGCGAGAGGCCTACGTTCTGTTCCTGAACAACGCTTTCCATTCAAGGCACTAGCATTTTTCCAACGCCGACAAGACCTAGACGTCGCGGAAGATTTCTATGCCATGATTATAGGCCAGTCAGCGGGATCAAGTTCCCTTACCTTTTGACTACGTTCCGGGACTCACGCGTGGATCTGCCGTTCACCACTCAAGAGCTCGACGCGGCACTTGCTCTATGTAATCGGTCGTCGTCACCTGGACCAGATGGTATTTCTTACCGTACCTTGTGCCACCTCGGTGAACTAGCGCGAAGTGCCCTGCTGAACATCTTCAGTGAGTCCTGGGAGAATGTAAACGTTCTTCAAGAATGGAAGACTGGAACCACACCGCCTGGTACCACACCTCAAACCTGGCAATTCTCCTCTAGAGATCACTTCCTACCGCCCAATCGCGCTGGCTAGTTGCATTGGGAAGGTGATGGAACGAATGATCCTCGCCAGACTTGAATGGTACCTGGAACACTATGAAGTTTATCCAGACGCAATGGCTGGCTTTCGACGACGTCACCGATGTTCCGTTGACAACGTCATCGATTTGGTTACTTACGTTCAACATCAAAAGAAGTGTAAGCGATTATCTGTCTCCATGTTCCTTGATATCAAAGGAGCATATGACAATGTTCTTCATGAGGCTATATTAGAGGCTGTGGAAATGGTTGGCCTCGGCTGTCGGCTTTATCGTTCTTTGCCAGCCCGTATACTAGGTTCATTACTCTGCCACGGTGTTCTGCAGGAGAACGTCCCGTTCTTAAAAAAAAAAAGAACGAAGATTGGCCACGTAAAGGCACATCGTAAAAAAAAAAATGAAATGACTTGTTGCGTTTGCGACCGGGCGAGATATATCTGTGCTCGTGTGCCGACAAAAAGCGGCCGCAGCGGTGCGGGCTGTCCAAGACACCACAGAGCCAATCGCAAAAGGTGCACCTCGCGGCTACACTCGGATATTGCCGGCGCGCAAGGAACAAGCGCAGAAATATGCACGCTTGCAGTCACGGAAGGACGCGCATGCGCGCAAGCGTCGGTCTCGACACCAGGGGTGCGCCGCTTGAAGGAGAGGAGGAGCGCTTCGCCACGAGCTCGCGCCCCCCGCAATATTTTGTGGCCGAGTGTACATCAACACCAGAAACAATTGCAATTGCACATGACTACCCAGCCAAGATTCACGTTATTATGTAAGAGCTCAGAGCACACGTCAGGCACCTTGCTCGCGCCCCTTCCCCGTGCACTATCTAGCTTCACTGCCAGAAGACCGACCACGCGCCTCTTTTTGTCAGACGATACTGCCTTATCGTATATACCTTCCATCAGGTTACACAGCTGCAACGAGAGTTTTGTTTCCTCCTTGGTGCTTGGCTCAGCCACAAGTTCGACTGACAGTGCCAGGAATTCGAACGAAGGCCGAACTCTCATTACCAGCTCCCAAGCAACTTTCGCTGATCTTGCTGTACGAAAAATACAGTGATCATACCCACCTATACACTGATGGTTCAACCACCATGGACGGTTCTGCAGGATTTGTTTTTTCCTGCGAAAGTCTCCACCTTGAAGTTCAAGACATCACACAAGACGACATCGACAGCCGTGGAGCTTGTGGCTCGTCGTAGCGCACTTCGCATAATTCGTGAGGAACCACCTAACAAATGGAGTGTTTTCAGTGACTCCAAGGCAGCTCTACAATTGCTTGCTTTCCGCCTTACGCCGTGCACCCTGCGAACAACTAGTCCTCGAAATCCGAGCGCTCCATCGCCTCGTCGAGCAAGGACACGACGTCACCTTTCAGTGGCTCCCTAGCCACTGTGGCGTAATGGGCAACGAATATGCCGATGAATCTGCTCGATCTGCTCATGAAGACGGCGCGCAGGAACCAATCCCGCTGTCAAGAACAGATGCAGCAGCGAAACTTCGAGTGCTTGCAAACGATGCCACACAATCGTTGTGGAACACACCTAGTGTGCAGCATACACGTCTGCGTCGACTGGACGCTTGTCTTCGACTTAGACCTCCTTCTGGACTATCCCGACCCGAAACAACGGTACTTTGCTGATTGCGGCTTGGTGTCGCATTTACAAAGTCGTTTGCTTTCCGCATTGGATGGAAGGATAGTGCTGCGTGTGACCACTGCGGCGACGAGGAAACTATCGAGCACGTACTTTGTCATTGTCCCCAATACAGCGCACATAGGCAGTCACTCGCGACCGCGCTGGCGCGTCTTGACGACCGGCCGCTGTCGGAGCAAACAGTCCTGGAACGCCGGCCCATACAGTCGTCACACAACAAGTCAGTCAAGGCACTCTTGAAGTTTTTGCGATCGAATGGACTGTTTGACAGACTATAGTTCTCAGACTTTTCCAACCTCCTCTATTTTTTTATTCCTTGTTTTTTTCGTGACTGCTTTTTCTCTTCCCTATTCTTTCCGCCTTTCATTTCCCCTTCACCTTCCTCCAGTGCAGGGTAGCAAACAAGAATCTTTTCGGGTTAACCTCCCTGTCTTTCCCACCACGTTTTTCTCTCTCGCTAGGTCTCCTGCACAGGAACCTCGTTCATATTATTCTAAACTAACAGTACTGATGAATCTTGTCGATATGTTGACGAAAGCTCGTCTGAACAGTTAAGGTTCCCGCGGGAGCAGGAACGTCTTTTGTTCTTTTTTTGAAACTTAGTGTTTCATGTGGTCATGTTTTAGGTGTCTGTTTCTGCTTGTTTCATGTGGTCATGTTTTAGGTGTCTGCTTGTTTCGGTGTCTGCTTGTTTCGGTGCCTGTTTCTGCCTGTTTCAGGTGTCTGTTCAGGTTTCATGTTTCAGGTGTCGGCTTTCTGCACAGCGGTGCCCCTACCAACGTTTTTTTACCCACTGTCGAAGACGAAGAGTAACAGCACATTCTGCGGCTGAGCCTGACATCATGCATACTCATCTATGTATACCGCATATATTGACTATATGCCAATGGGGAAATATTACCCCATAAGAATAAGAAAATAAAATAAAAAAAATGACAGCCATTTATTTGTTCAGTTTCTCACTCGTGCAAGACGTTTCTCGAGAATATAACGTATTGAAAGGTGTACAGTCAGAAGCTATGGAACACGAATATGTCAAGAATCGGATGGCATGAGAAAAACGTAAGACGAATAAGCACTCTAGGAATAGTAGGAATTCAGCACTCATACCAATTGAAAGAAAATTATAAAAGAAGTATAAAGGTTAGAGATAAAAGATAACTTTATTAAAGAATTAAGAAAATGTAATTTTAGGGTGTGCGTTTCAGCCGAAAGTTCGAAACGCAGCGCGTAACTGAGCACCGATCAATATGTGCGAAAATTTCAGTTTCAGTTTATTGTTTCATCAGCGCTCGGCGATTACAACGCGATACCCGGAGCGCATGGCTGCCGACGCTTGTGCCACCGGTGGACACTGATGAAACCGAGCTGGTACATTGTGGCATATATACGAGAGCGAAAGTGTTTGTGATGCATGGTGACTGCATTGATACCCCAGCGCTCACAGGTGGAGCATTAAGCGAGCCATGCGGCCCGAGTGTCTTGTTTGAATCACTGAGTACTGTATACATGTACATATATGGTTGTGTTATACAGAGAGGTCCCAAAGTTTGCAACTGCAAATGGACCTCGTGTCAAGTTACGTAAGAACTCGTGACTACAAAGGCATCAATTGCAATTCTAAAGACAAAAAAATTGGGCAAGTTATTCAATGTAGCACTAGTACCAGTTAACACAAAAAATCGTACACATTGAGTAACTACAGGACATAGAAAAAAATTATTGTATGAATTAAATGTAGAGAATTGTAACACACACATATATATATATATATATATATATATACGACCTAAGCGAATGCTGAAATAATGCTAAGTTGGTGCAACTTATAATTTAGCCGGCAAGCTATATTTTATATTTTCACAGCATCAAAACGAGCAGTTCGTTTCTCGTATTTGCAAGCGGTGTGATTTTGGGAATAAAGGATTATTCTGTGGAGGGAAAATGGTATAGTTTTGGGGTTATAGTTCGGCTGATTTTGCCTTATGACATAAATGTGCGTATTAGGCGATTAGCACCGTCAAAGACCACCAGCAGGCCAGCAGTAATAATGCTGGCAAAATACGCTATTAATGCACCCGGCCCAAAATTATGTGCTTCACATTTATATACTAATTTCATCATCAGAAGTACTAACAGTGCTATCGTTCGTCTGCAGAACACATTCTGTAGAAAAAAAAAGAAACTGTCTGAAAAACCACCAATGAAAACAAGTAATAAGAAGAGACCTAGTATTGAATACGCCAGTGTTGATTACTTATGTCTGAAAGAACTTCTGAAAATAAAACCTGCTGCTCTTAGTCGTGCAAGTAAGTGCAGAGTAGTTCCAAAGGTGGTTCAGTTGTACCGTAAGCACTTTGCTTAGTAAAGACGATGCTGATATTAATTGAATCGAAGGCCTTCGTGCAATCGATAAAGACAACCTACGAATCTGCCATTATTTATTTGTGTCTTAATCTTCTGAGAGAGCATAATTAGGACAACGTTAGTGCAATATCAGGGATTAAAATGAAACTGTCGTAGTGTCTTAGGATTCCCGCCTATGGCAACCGCATTTTGATGTGGGCGGTTACAAGAAACTCGCGTGCATTAGGCTTTGGGTGCACGTTAATGAACCCCATGAGGTCAAAATTTCATTTCATTTATTATACCCTCAAGGCCTGTGAAGGCTTTACAGAGGGGAGTGAGTTACAGGTAAATTCCACAATATTGCAAGAGAAAAAATACGATATAAAAATACAATTCGACAAATAATTCGGTAGGAATACAATGAGTAGAGAGAGGAAAAAAAGAAGCTATTAAAAATACAAAATATACAAGTACATGAAACCGCATTCTAGCAAGTAATGTTGGTTAAGGCATCACGAAACAAATTATCGCTGATAGATACAATGTTTGCGGGAAGTTGGTTCCACTCTAGTGACGTCCGAGGTACGAATGACTGGGCAAATGTATTTGTTCGGCAAGAAGAGACGAGAACCTTGTAAGAATGATTGATGCGACGGGATACGTAGTGTGGAGTATGAATGAATACAACATGCAGTATTTTAGGGTGAAAAATTGTGCGAAATAATGATAAACGGGAAACTTTATGTCGAGCTGCAAGAGATGGAAAAGAAAGGCTATTTTTCATGGCTGGTACGCTGGCAGTTCTGTTATATTTCGAAAGAATAAAACGAGCAGCGTTATTCTGAACTAATTCTAATGCGTTAATTAAGTTTAGGTTATTAGGGTCCCAGACTGATGTAGCGTATTCTAATTTCGGACCGTATTAATGTTTTATAAAGCAATAATTTCAAAGAGTGTGGAGTCCTAAAAAAGTTTCGCCTTAAGTAACCAAGAGCACGGTTAGCATTGTTCACTATATTATTATTGTGGCTTGCCCAGGTAAGGTTGTATGTGATATGAATTCCCAAGTACTTGTACGAAGTTACCTGTTCTTAATCCGGAGCCCTCCACTACGGTGTCCCGTATTGCTCATTGGGCAGCTTCTGGACTCCAAGCCACACATTTCAATTAATCTTGGACGACAGAGATTCAACTTCATGAATATAAAGATTTAAAAGTATGGGCCTCAGAACAAATTATTTTATTTTGTTGTAAGCATATATATAATATATATATATATATATATATATATATATATATATATATATATATATGTGTGTGTGTGTGTGTGTGTGTGTGTGTGTGTGTGTGTTGTGTGTGTGTGTGTGTGTGTGTGTGTGTGTTGTGTGTGTGTGTGTGTGTGTGTGCGTGCGTGCGTGCGTGCGTGCGTGCGTGCGTGCGTGCGTGCGCGTGCGTGCGTGCGTGCGTGCGTGCGTGCGTGCGTGCGTGCGTGCGTGCGCGCGCGCGTGTGCGCGTATATGTGCAAATGTAGTCAACAGACAATGAAGCCAAGAAAAGCGTAGGGGAAATTAACTGCGTTTAATAGAAATGTACCAATATTGTTGAAAAGAGAAATGAAAGTGGAGCAAAAGATAACGTGCCGTCGACGGGAGTCGAACCCACAGCCTCCGCATGACGCGTGCGAAGCTCTACCAATTGAGCTATGGCGGTGGCTGCCTCCCCATCCACTTTCCTAGATATTCCTGTATGTGTGGTAAACATAGCACCGAGAGTGTTAGCCAGTGCCACGCAAGGCCATGGCAGCGGACGTGGAACATCCTGTCAACCGCAGCAGCGCTCTTCGGTTCCCATGCTTCTTCAAATTCACTGCATAGCGAATCTCCACATCCTGGCAGCATTTATCCCTTGAGGTAGGGGGTTTATGGGTCAGTTTGCACTGCTCCTAAGCTCATGTACTATGCACTACGTGATGGGTTGAGGATGTCCCACATCAGCCGAACACAGTGGGTGGGTGGCGCTTGCTTAACACTCCGAGGGTTAATTTTTACCTATAAATGTCCAAGAAAGTGCACAGCTTGGCTCAACTGGTAGAGCATCGCACGCGTCATGATGTGCATGGGTTCGATTCCCATCGGCAGGAAGTTCCGTTTTCATTCTTAGTTTTACACGTTAATTAAAACATTTATTTGGCCCTCTGCTCTTATTTATTATTATTGTTTGGCTTCATTGTACGTTGACTTTATCTGGTTCTTACTAACAATGAATCGAGCGCCTGTTTTCCCGATTCTTCTCGCTTAATGCAACAAGTAGAATGTGTCTAAGAAACATGGTGGCGCAGTGTTACGATTCCCTGCAACGTCGGAAGTATGTCACCAAAGGCAGTGTTAGCGTTCGCAAATACGCAAACGACAACAAATCGCAATAAATTTGGTTGTTAGAGTAGGTAAATAACAATGCCCTATCAGACGGAGCAAGATATTCCACGACGAATACATTGAGAAGCCAACGTGTTTCGTGTGCAACAAACGACGCGATGTGAACGCGCATGCGTTACCACGCATGGCGTGGTAAATAGGACTAACTAACGAATGGTTGTAAACAATAATGAAATATAGGTAAATACATTTATTTACTCGTACCACTGTGATCAAGATGTTTAGCGTGGCCTCTAGATTGTCATGCGCCCATTGAGAATCACCGGCTTCAATTGACAGCAAATCTGTGGATGGCTGTTGCGGTTCATGAAAGCTGTGTACGCGATATCCAGTGTCTAAAAAAATGGGTAAGGAGCTAACGGCAAATATATTAGTTCAATAATGTAAATTGCTGTCATTAGCAGCACCCTCTAGAAGATGAACCAATAAATATTTTAGTGTTTATAGATTAAAGAGCCTTCTTTCCGACGTAAAGCACAACGAAAACTTTCGCGTCACGAATATGGCATGTCGCATGCCGGAACTCCCATGGCACAGCTAGTGATAGAAGCTGCAGTATTCGCGCGGCAACTACTTGAAGCTTCTGTGCTCTAGAAACTGTGCGTCGAGAGTTTTATGCTCGCTGTTTGTTGTTTGTTCGGCATGCGGATAGTTCAGCCAACGGTGCACATGTATTTCACGTGGCACTATATAGGGATCACCAATATTCCACAACAGTCACCGGTTCGTCGGTCTGCACTGGATTCTGGCAGCAAAGGTTGCGGACGGCTCCATGTGAAGATGTAGAGTATGCATAATGCACGCGTTTGTATTTGTACTGTTCACGACAGGAAATTGGGCCACGTAGCCATAATTGTGCAAGAACTCCCAAATGTCTGAAAAACTGCCTCCCTGCGTGATCAAATCGAGCGCACGTGGCCCAAACACTGCAGCCACATACTGAAATCTGCTGTGGTCTTCGATTTCCGACGCAGTAGCGGTACTTTCGAAATGTGCACATGTGGTCAAAATATGCCCTTAGGACAAGAATAAATTTAGATCTTGCGCGATTCCTGTGCACCGCTGGCTATCGCAGAAAGGCTCTGATATCGTAGTGGCAATGCTGAAGGCTATTTAATGTGTTATTGGAGGCGTGGCTGCTGTCAGGGCAAGCGAGAGCAAGCCGCAGCTGTGCCACCGTGAGTGACAAGCTAATGCCGTTCGGCTGTTGCTTGGCCTGTCATTGCCAGAAGGAACTCTACATGCGAGAACGATGGCGGCTGCCATGAACTAGAGAACGAACCTCGTACATAAGTCGCCCTTTCTGTGTAAGTGTCTTACACTTTCCCACTTAACGTAAAACATTGTCAGAATTTGCATCGTCTATAGACAGTCATAACCTTTACATTATTGTCATTCGATAGTTAATTATATTTTTAACGAAATGTCTTTCATACCGATGAAAAAATTGAGGAAACATGCAACAGGCCGTCCCTCCGACCGCTTGGCTTACTCTCTGACCGACCTCATTGTAGCAAAACAGCGCAAGGAAACGCGTACACGGGGAAAAAGCCGACCAGACAATTTTGCCGTGAACGTGTTTCCTTGTGCTGTTTAGCCACAATGAATTCACCCCGACTATAGTCGGGTACAACTTAAGAGGGCAGAAGAGTTTGCCTCACTTCACCCAGATGACCGAAGTGAGGCAGCGAATTGCCTCCGCGACCAAAGAAATAGTCCCGCTCTGTTCTCCGTCGGCGGGGTCACCGGCCGTCCGGCTCATGACGTCACTCTGGAGTGCGTGCCCATTGGTGGAGGCTCGTGTGCATCCGCCTTTGCGGGGTAAATGCCGCTGCCTTCTAAAGTTGTACCCGACTATAGTTCGGCTTTCATCGCATCTGTGACTTCGTATTTCATTCCTAGCGCTTGTTTGTGCCCTTCATATTTACACAACATTTAAGGTAGGCTGCTTGTAGATTTAGAAGACATATCGCTCTCGCGTTTTGAAGCGGCCTCAAATAGAAAATACAAACGTACATATATATGTGCTCGTCTTTTCTATACCCATATATCCTTGTGGGCGCTTCAAAATACGAGAGAAATATCTTTCCGCAAGGCATCAACTCAAGCCCTGCCAACAAACTTTATATCCCATCTTTCTTTTCTCTCCCCCAGCCCCCTTGCCCTTGAATGTACGGCTGAAAACCGGACACTCTAGCACAACGCACAAAGCAAGATTCTTCACACGACACAAACACCGCCGCCAAATTGGTGGACCTCGCATTCGATAGCGGAAAGCTTTGTGCTAGTTTTAAAGCGTAGTTTTAAAGAGTAGCAATGGCACGAACAAGTCGGCTGCTTTAGGCCAGCTTCTTTTTTTTTTCTCTTTTTTATGCCTGATTTGAATGCCATTTTTGTGCCAGAATTTTAGTAATGGTGAAATGCCTTGTTCCGTAATTTTACACATCCGTAAATTTTTTCCTTCTTTTTCTCTCGCCGTTTGTCTACAGCCAGTGTAAGAATTAACCAAGGAACAATACGAAAAGTATACGCACAGATCCAGTCCACCAGAAATGCTAATGAAGTCCGAAGTCCGGAGATAGGAGAAAATGTAGTCGTGGCTGACGGGAAGGTAGTTGTAGCTCAGCAGTGAGAAGAAAGATAGCGCGAGCAGTGCCACGATCGCCACCCGACGCCTTCTCTTCAGAATCATGACAGACCTTCGTTTTGGCTCTGCAAATACAGAAATCAACGTGGTAGGAGGCAAATTCCAAGGCGTAGCTAATTGTAGTCACAGAATATATTATTATCGTATTATTCAGGACGTCTTGTCAAAGTATCAGAAACTGTTACCTAAAAGACAAAATATAAACGATACTCCACAGCGCGCTTTTCCTTCGCTGAGTAAGTACGCTGCTGGTCTTCTCACTCAATTTACTCAATTTACTGAATGCAGAAGTCGACAGCGCACTCAGGAATGGAACAGCGTTCACAAATCACGTGCCTGCGCAGGTTAGATGTACATGGTCATGACCACTTAGAGCACTGCCCGGGCCTAATTTCCCGGCCCGGGCCCGCCGTTTGAAGCAATGAAAGATATTTAAAAATGGCGTCATATGCACCATCTTCTGGCTTCGCCTACTGGCCGTGCAAGCTTGAAGCATGCCCGGTGGTGTGCTGCGCTCTTTTACAGCGAAGCTGTTAAGGGCTCACTCTTCGATGGTCGCGTCCCGATGTAGAAAAAAACTCATTGGCCGTATGCTGTATGTGCGCCTGTCACCCGCCTGTCCCACGCATCAGTTGAGATTGTGATCACGTGAGCCTATGTATACATGTGTTCCACGAAAATAAAGTTTAGTTGGAAGTCAGCGCTTGTCTCCGACGCGCCTTTACGTCCTTTGTCTGCTGTCGCGCTCTGCACATAATCTCTGAAGTTATTTACTTCGACAACCGCAGGCTCTCATAGAGGAGGCAGCCATCTTTTCCAAAACAGCTGCTTCTTAAGTTTACGCTGCCACCCCCTAGACTGACTCATTCTTTCTCCCCTGCAGCTAGCACTTGTAGTACTTGTTGTCGGGCATCTCAAGAGCAAATTGGTATTGTCGGAGAAGATATCAGGATGGTGGGGGGCCGCAGAAGCAAGGCCGCAGCACCGTCGATCACCTGATCATAAAGCAGCATTTTCTGGGTAGTAGTGGTTCAGGGATGAAATCGACCACCGGTTTCAGCGTCACCACGCAGTTATTTAAATTCATTAAACGCTGGGGTTTTACGTGCCCAAATTACGATATAATTACAGGGCACGCTGTCGTGGGAGGCTCGGGATTAATTTTGACCAACTGGGGTTCTATAACACGCACCTAAATCTATGTACACGAACGTTCTTGCATCACGCCCCATCGAAATGCAGAAAACACCCGTGTACTTAGATTTAGGTGCACGTTAAAGAACCCCAGGTGGTCCAAATGAATCCGGAGCCCCCCCCCACTACGGCGTACCTCATACTCAGATGGTGGTTTTGGCACGTAAAACCATATTTTTTTCTCGAGCTCAGTCACACAACGCCATATAGCCACTGGGCTACCGCAGTGGGTCCACGTGATTTACCGCGTTCACACTTAGGGCCTAAATCTAAGTACACGGGTGTTTTTTGCATTTCGATGGGGGCGTGATGCAAGAACGTTCGAGCGGCAGCCCGACGACAAAGACGACGGCAAGTGCACGGCGATGATACGACGACGACACGACGATGGTACGACAGTGACGACGGCATGATGGCTCGCGCGTCGCAGATCCGGGATCAAGCCTCGGGTGCGAACAAGCAGTGTCCTTTTCTTTTGGTGAGCCAAGGAAACAGGATGATGATTGTACCTGCCGCAAATTTTGCCTCAGTGCCCTAAGCAGTTATCGCTGTAAAACTAAATTCTTGCTGGTCAAACAGCTTCATAACTTCATTTAAAAGTGGCATCAATTCGTTCGCAAGTGCTCAGCAGGTTCTCGATTAATCCAATAAGGGCGCTAGACGTGAAGGCAAATAGCACCACACTGAGTTCATACACATACGCGTATGCAGAGTCACGAACACACACACTACAGGCCGCGATGAAGTCCGTGATGAGCAGCTAAACAGATGATTAAATAATGCACGCAAAGAGGTATGCTGCTCATCACTCGAAGAAATACTTCACCCCCGGGGTGGCAAAGCAAGGCGCAAGATACTTCTCCGCGCCCTGCTCTACTTCATTGACGCTCTCCGATCGCACAGCCCCGCTCTCCGGTCCATGGTGCTGCTGCTGCCCTAACGCTCTCGTCCCCTCTTTCAGAATCCTTCCTCCGTGCAGTGCGGTTGAGGTGTCCAACATCTTGGAGACAGCTGCTGCACTGCATCTACCCCCCCTTTTCCTTCCCAAACAACAAGAATCTCTCTCGCCGAGAGGAAGACGTGCTCCTCCGTGACGCAAGGTCACAGAACGAGTGGTCGTTGAGCTGTTAAGCCTCTAAATGTGCTGAGCGATGGCCAACGACATTGCGCGCTTTGTTCTAAACCTTCGCGTCGCTCGACGTCAAAGGCAGTACGCGCCATCTAGGAGGCCATGGCTGATCCGCGCGCCAGTACGGAGCTCAGATGGAGAAAGGGACGGAAACATTCTTGAAGGGCAATAGAACTGCGTTTTTTTTTTCTACAAGGCCAACCAAAGAACCAGGTATTGCCTGGCGTGTGGTCTCACACTACAAGCGATATACGCCAGTGCTTGCGTGAAAAATGTTTCACATGCAGGGTGGGCCACAAGTTCCTCAATCTACAACTGTTCATCAGCTGACACCGATAAACGAAATTAGAAGGAATATTTGTTAGTGACCTGCCTAAACAACAACAACAACAACAGCAATAATAATAATAATAATAATAATAATAATAATAATAATAATAATAATAATAATAATAATAATAATCCATTAAAGGTCCCTGTTTGGTGTATCTACTTAAGGGAGGTGGGGTTACATTTACAGAATAGTGTTGGTCACTTAGACAAAGAGAGGCGAGCGTACAGTTAGTATTTAGAGTGTGCTAGTAATAAATCTCTAAATGGTACTGCATAAAGTTCGATTAATTGTGGCTGTTTACTCCATTCCGCTGTTACAATAAAGAAAAACGAGTTAAACGTGTTAGTAGCACCGTGAAGACGTTGAACGCTCATATAATTGAAAAGACGACGATAAAGGTGGACAGGGGTTAGGAGTTTGTCATCTATAGATGACGAAAAGTGTAATGGATTTTGTGAAATAGGCATAAGGGTAATTCGGCGTCTGTATGCTCGACAATGGAGGGAGAGGGAGAATTTGATTTTACTGGTTCTGCTTACCGTCGAAGAACTGTTAAACCAAGGCCGGTATTTTGTAGCGATGCCTTACGACTTATTCTATACTAATCTTATCATCCACCGCTCACAGCCGGCTGATCCCGTTGATAACACGAGCGGACCGTCGCTCTGACCACTGACAAAGCGTGATAAGCGCTAAAAGGCAGTAGTGCCGGAAATGCATAGCTACAAAATACTGGCCCAAGATGCGCGATTTTGGACTGCTTCAACGGTGTTCGGACTGCTGCGTTGAACAGAACACTTTATTCAAATATCTCCGTTATACACTGAGTGGAACTACCAAAGAACATTTTTTATGGTGCCAATACAATTCGAGCCAATACGAACCTCGAGCCAATGCAATTCACCTCATACAAATTTTGTTACCACCTTTTTTTTTTTATCCAGCGGCCGTGCCACTGCCATCAATGAGCACATTGAAAAAATGTTGACTCGGATCATATCATCCACACGCATATCTTGTATAGATACGCTATAGCCGTCCAAGGCGAGGGCGCTGGCCCATAGTTACTCGAGCGAGATCGTTGCAGATCATTTTTTATATTTTTACGGCGGGCAGAATGCTTCTTATAAGCAGCGAGCGAGAAACGCCTTCGCGCTACGGGGGTTGTCAGATTACAGCAGGTCGTCCACGCGTTTCTGAGATCTCAGCAGGAATTTGAGCACACATTATTGGCTAGAGTTCAGCCTCTATTGTTGCGCCAGGCTTCCTTAGCGGCCAAATTAAATAAAATGTCACAGTTTCGCCCTAAGGGCGAAGCAATGAATGCGATAGCAACACAGCAATGTCATACGAAGTAAGGTGAGCGGCTTTGGTAGCAACAACACGCAGAACTGTTGTCGACGCCATCGGCGTTTTGCCCGCGTTAGCTCAAAATGCGTGCGGCGTTGGTGACTGTTGCTGGAGCCTCTGATATAAATAGGCACTTGGTGCCGCAGCTAAACGTCGCCTCCCTTCCCTCCCCCTCCCCCACGGCCTCTCGCGCGTCCGAAGAAGGCGCGTTTGCTCTACATATATGGTGATTGTAAAGG
Organism: Dermacentor silvarum; assembly: GCF_013339745.2. Classification (NCBI taxonomy): domain Eukaryota; kingdom Metazoa; phylum Arthropoda; class Arachnida; order Ixodida; family Ixodidae; genus Dermacentor; species Dermacentor silvarum. The sequence continues at coordinate 157,683,870 of NC_051154.1, forward strand.
AGAAAAGAGACGCCTACTTCTGCAGCCCTTAAGCGAGCACGGCGCAGAACGCGCGTTTGTTCTCCGCCGTGCGTTCACTCCCCGTGAAAGACGCGCCCCTCGCGCCCTTTCACTCGCACATACAGCGTTCGGCGCGCGGCGACGATTTCATCTCCAAATGACGTCATACGGAACCTCACGGCGACGGCGACGGCGACGGCGACGGCGACGCCGACGGCGACGGCGACGCCGACAGCAGAAATCTGCTTTTGAGTGTCCATATAATTGCTATCGCAATAAAAAAAAAAGAAAGGAAATGGTAAAAGACCGACCATAATAGGCGCGTTATCCTTCCGCGAGTTTTAGAGTTCAGATAGCGAATACAGCAGAGTGAACAGGCAATATGACCAGGTGGGGGTCGAGAGTTGATGAAGCTTCAACTAACGTATTCAAAACAGCATATAATTTTCTCGTGTGCGTGTGCCTGCGTGCGCCCAATGTCTAGCTGTTATGAATCCATTGAAAGTAAAAAAAAAATCGCTCGAGTCAATAGTTCAGGTTATATTCGTGAAACTGCGGGCGCCCGCCGCGGTGGCTTAGCGGCTATGCTGTTGCGCGGCTAAGCACGAGGTCGCGGGATCAAATCCCGGCCGCGGCGGCTGCATTTCGATGGGGGCGACATGCAAAAACGCCCATGTCCCGTGCATTGGTGACATGTTAAAGCCCAGACCACACGTACGCTTGCAAACGCGCGCAAGCTCGCGTCCGCGCGCCCACGCATGCGCAGATGGTGCGGCACGGCTCGTACGCGTCGAAATGCGGCGCGATCTCGGTGATCAGCTCCTCTCAGTTATCGCGCGCCTGGGCTGCCTCGCGTCGGCGCGCCTGGCTACGCAGCGACGGCGCGGTACATTCAACTCTCAGTTAAGCAGAATTATATCATGCAAAAAAGTGCTTCTTCTTCACTTTTTGTGCTGATATAACAGCTCCAAAAAGATAACAATTACGTTTATAGATATCGAAGCATTTTGAAGCACTGCCAACAACGGAATACGAAGTGGCGTCTGCCAAGGTGTAAACAAGTGAGGCCAGTGAGCGCGCGCTGTCGCGCGTATTTGTGGATGCAAACCGCCATTCCTCGCTAGGCGCGGCAACCGCAAGGCGCGTAGACGCGAGCTTACGCGCGTCCGCAAGCGTACGTGTGGTCTGGGCTTAACTCTTTCCGTACCCGCCCATTGGGCATGGTTAGCTCTCTATCAATGGTTTGAAACGCCGCTTTCAAGACCTCCCGCGCCGTTCACGGACACACTGCGCCATCGGACGTGAAAGAGGAGAAACTATAATGTTACGGGAAGGAAGAAGCGCACTGGTATTTACAGGTGGGTTTTAATGGCTGCGTAGAGAAGCGAAACCCAGAATCTTCTTTGTCGTCTCTCAGGGCACCAACCATGTCCTCTTCTTTCCACATTACATACTGTGACATTACCCCCGTCGGAAGAGGCACCTTACTGGTGCGACTCACTGGTTCCAGAAAGGAACGGTTTGAGGCGGCTGACGTGGATGATGTCAGATAGAGGTGAAGGCACGGTAGCATCTAGTGGAGACACTTCACATGTGACAGGCGTCACCTGGCGGAGGATGCGATAAGGGCCGTAGTATCGCGAAAGGAGTTTCTCCGAAAGATCGACACGTCGAGATGGAGACCAAACTAGCACAAGAGCACCTGGTTCGTATTCGACGTCGCGGTGGCGCTGATCGTAACGGCACTTCTCACGTGTCTGTGAAGCAGAGAGGCGAAGACGGGCAATCTGGCGTGCCTGGGTCGCTGTGGTTATGACATCACGAGCGTTCTCTGTCGGCGAGTCGAGTGTGGTCGAAAGAAGAGTCTCGAAAGGCAAGGTCGGTTCACGGCCATATAGAAGGTAGAAGGGCGAATAGCCAGCTGTGTCGTGGCACGAGGAATTGTACGCAAACGTCACAAATGGTAAAGCACTGTCCCAGTCGCGATGATCGGAGGAAACATACATCGCGAGCATATCAGTTATAGTCCGGTTCAGGCGTTCAGTAAGACCGTTAGTTTGAGGATGGTAGGCTGTAGTAAGCTTGTGTTTAGTAGCACAGGATCGAAGTAAGTCGTCGATGACTTTGGCAAGAAAATATCGTCCGCGATCGGTGAGAAGTTGACCAGATGCGCCGCGGTGTAAGATAACGTCGTGAAGCAAGAAGTCAGCGACGTCTGTAGCGCAACTGTTGGGAAGGGCTCTTGTAATGGCATAACGGGTGGTATAGTCGCGACGGCAATCCACTTATTTCCGTCGTTTGATATAGGGAATGGTCCGAGAAGATCAACGCCAACGCGAAAAAAAGGGTTGGTCGGTATATCCAGAGGCTGCAGCAGACCAGCAGGATGTACAGCTGGTCGTTTTCGGCGTTGACACGACTCACACGCGGCGACATAGCGACGGACGGAGCGGTTGAGACGTGGCCAGAAAAATCGTCGCCGAATTCGGTCATAGGTCCGAGAGACGCCAAGGTGTCCAGCAGTGGGAACGTCGTGCAGTTGCTGGAGTACAGTCTGCTGAAGATGAGGCGGAATGACGATTAGCAGCTCGGGCCCGTCTAGGTGCATGTTTCGGCGATACAGGGTGTCATTTTGTAGTACGAACATGTGAAGCGATGGGTCAGACGGGTCAGAGAGCAGGCGGTCGATAAGCTGCCGTAACGATTCATCGCGTCGTTGTTCAGCCCCAATGTCTTTCAAGGCGGAAAGCGAGAGAACGCAGATCGGTGCGGCATCCACTAAATCGTTCGGTGCATCAACGGGGTGACGAGACAGGCAGTCGGCGTCCTGATGTAAATGAACTGACTTGTAAACCATGGTGTATGTGTATTCCTGAAGGCGTAGGGCCCAGCGACTGAGGCGTCCGGTGGGATCCTTGAGGGAAGAAAGCCAACAAAGGGCGTGGTGATCGGTTGTAACCGTAAATGGTCGGCCATATATGTAAGGTCAGAATTTGCCCACAGCCCAAATGAGGGCGAGACATTCCCGCTCAGTAATCGAATAATTGCGCTCGGACGGGGAGAGGGGGCGGCTGGCGTAGGTGATAACGCGGTTGTGCCCGCGTTGGCGTTGGGCTAAAATTGCGCCGATGCCATATCCACTGGCGTCAGTGCGAATTTTTGTCGGAGCGGAGGCGTCAAAATGGGCGAGAACAGGAGGTGTGGTGAATAGCGTGATTAGGCGCGAGAAAGAAGTCGCTTGTTCAGAGCCCCAGCAGAAAGGAACGTCTTTCGTGAGGAGGTCAGTCAGGGGTCGAGCAACATGCGCGAAATTTTTCACAAACGGGCAGAAGTAAGAGCAAAGGCCGATAAAGCTGCGAACATCTTTGGCAGAGGTTGGCACAGGGAAATTCTGCACTGCACGAACTTTAGCGGGGTCGGGGCGAATGCCTGACGAATCGACGAGATGTCCGAGCATGGTTATTTGTCAGTGACCGAAGTGGCACTTGGATGAGTTGAGCTGCAGGCCAGCGGCGCTAAAAACAGAAAGCACAGATGAAAGTCTATCAAGATGGGCCGCAAAAGTTGGAGAGAATACAATGACGTCATCCAAGTAACACAAGCAGATGGACCATTTCAATCCACGCAAGAGCATGTCCACCATACGTTTAAATGTCGCCGGGGCATTGCACAAGCCGAAATGCATTACCCTAAACTGATAGAGGCCATCAGGTGTAACGAATGCGGTCTTCTCACGGTCCATTTCATCCACGGCAATTTGCCAATATCCGGAGCGAAGGTCTATTGATGAAAAATAAGTGGCACCGTGAAGACAATCCAGAGCATCGTCGATCCGTGGAAGCGGGTAGACATCTTTCTTGGTGATCTAGTTTAGATGACGATAGTCCACGCAGAATCGCCAACTGTTGTCCTTTTTGACGAGAACAACAGGGGAAGCCCACGGGCTGGAAGAGTGTTCAATAATCCCTTTGGCAAGCATTTTGTCAACTTCGCTCTGGATAACTTGTCTCTCAGAGGGCGACGCACGGTATGGCCGACGGCGAACAGGCGCCGCATTGCCGGTATTTATACGATGCTTCACAACCGTAGTTTGACCCAAAGAGCGATCGTTCAGGTCGGAAATGTCGGCGTAGGACTCGAGGAGGTCACGGAGCTCTGCGGCGGATTGGGGGTCGAGGTCCGGTGCAATCATCTTTGCAATGTCGTCGGCCGGGGCAGATGCAGAAGGCGCAGAACGAGCACTGGTCGAAGATGCCGCAACAGATAGAGCTGAAATGTGGCACTCGCGGGACGGTGACAACGTGGCAAGCGACATTCCTCGAGGAAGTACCTGAGGGCACTGGCCGACATTGAGGATGGGAAGACAGGTATGATTGGCCGCTACAGAAATGACGGTGTGTGGGAAGGAGACATTGTGGGAAATCAGGACTGAAGTCGCGGGAGTGAGGACATAGTCTCCGTCAGGAACAGGTGGAGAGGCGAAAACGATGATGCAGGTGGCTGCTTGGGGAAGACGAATAAAATCCACAGAACAAAGCTGAGTTGGGGCTTGAGCAGGAAGGTCAATGGAAAGGGGTAGGTCAAGTTGGACAACACCGGCTGAACAGTCAATCAGAGCAGAATGGGCGGTCAAAAAGTCGAGGCCGAGGATCACATCGTGGGGGCAGCGTTCGAGCACACTAAACAAAACGGACGTGTGGCGACCGGCGACACTGACACGTGCAGCACACATTCCGAGCACAGCCGGAGTTCCACCGTCGGCGACCTGTAGTAGTCGATTCGGAGCAGGAGTAAGGACTTTCTTCAAGGCGCGTTCGCAGGTCAGCACTCATGATGGAAACTTGTGCCCCAGTGTCGATGAGAGCTGTAACAGGCAAACCATCCACATCCACGTCCAGAAAGTTCCGATCAGTAGGCAGGGTCAACAGAGGAATTTCAGGCCGGGGTGCTAGAGCAGCGTCACCTCCCGGAGCGGCGGTAGGCGGGAAAGCTTGGTCGAGAGAGGGCCGGCCAGGAACTTCGGCAGTGGCGAGAGATGTGGCCCACACGTCCACAATAGAAGCAGATGGGTCGATCATCATGTGTGCGCCATTCGGCAGGGTTGCGATAGCTCGGGTAAGGACCGCACTGGTTCCGGTGAACAGGGGCAGAGGCAGTAGACGAAGCGAAGTCAGGACGGTTGGCGGAGCAGATGGATTGCAGATCAACATTGGAAAGTTCTTGGCGAACGACCGATTGAATGAGGAACACTAGCGGCCGGGAATCGCCAAAGCACTGCGTCACTTGTGTGGCAGGAGACGCTGCTTCAATTTCTCGCCGGACTATACGTACGACGTTCTCTGAGGGAGTGGGCTCACGCGGAAGACAAAGGTCTTCACACGTCGATGAAGCAGCGGTGTTGGGTAGACGCGTGAACTGCTGAACTATGTGGCGGCTTTTCGCTTCTTCAAAGCGGCGACATTCGTTAATGATCTCATTGACTGTTGTAATATTCTTATACACGAGAAGGTTAAACGCGTCGTACGCAATGCCTTTTAAAACGTGACTGACCTTGTCTGCCTCAGTCATGTTTTTATCCACCTTGCGGCAAAGAGCGAAGACGTCCTGGATTTACGCCACGTAAGATTCAGTGGACGTCTGTGCACGGTTCCCAAGGTCCTCCTGAGCACCACGTTGGCGGCCGATGAGCTTGCCGAACAAATCACGAAACTTCTGTTTGCATTGCTCCCAACTTGTAATCTCTTCTTCATGTGTCTCGAACCAGACCCGTGCCGTTTTTTTTTTTTTTTTTTTTTTTGAGGTAGTAAATTACGTTGGCCAGCATAAGCGTGTTATCCCACCTGTTGTTGGCGCAGACCCATTCGTAATTTACCAACCAGTCATCGACGTCAACGTTGTCAATCCCAGAAAACATGCCAGGGTCGCGGGGCTGGGTTAGGATGAGCGTCGGTGGCGTCGACGGGGCCGCGGTTGAAGACTCCCCTTCGGATGACATGGCGGCCAGGTTACGTCCGCTGCGGAGCTCCGTCTTGCGCAAGTGACTACCCCGCACCTCCACCAATAATGTTACGGGAAGGAAGAAGCGTACTGGTATTTACAGATGGGTTTTAATGGCTGCGTAGAGAAGCGAAACCGAATCTTCTTTGTCGTCTCTCAGGGCACTAACCATGTCCTCTTCTTTCCACATTACATACTGTGACAATATTTTAGTTTTCTAAGCAGTTCGCTTTTTTTCCCCGCTAGGTGGTGATTTTTAAAAGCGCCCCGAAGTTTCGCGATCGTCAGGGCAGAACGCAAAAAAAAAAAAAAAAAAAAAAAAAGTCCGGCTCCGAAAACGGCACGCCCGCTTCGGGAGATCGCAGATATCGCGATTCCGCTGCCTCTGCGGCAGATCTTATCGACACATCGAATAACAGTGAGTCAGAGGACGCTGACCTTTCGTCGGACTTGAGTCTGAAAGCCACGACGACGCAAACCAGCCCGGAACATAGGCGGCCGCAGCCCGCCACGCCCAACTGTAGTGCTTGCAGTTAAAATTTTGTAGCGGGATGCCTGTTCAATGAAAAATTGATTTTTTCGGAGATAGTGCCTAATAGACAGCAATACATTTTGTATATCTCATAATTTTCGTAACATCTTTTTCTTAGTAGATACAAGCGTGTCTTTACAAACTTTGTTCAATTTTATCGCACAATCTTGATTTTAACAACTTATCTTTTTCATGACCATATATCTCGTTAACAAAACTTTTATGCGAGAAAAGTGCATTCATTTTGCTTTCTGTTTATGTATTACATTAAGTATTGAGTGCTGTAGTTCCTTTATAAAAAACATCTGCCGTAACATACAAAAAATACCTATTTTCTCCGTGGTAGGGAAAGAGTTAAAAATCCCCTGGTAGTCAAAATTGATCCAGGGTTTCCACTATGGCGTACTTCATGATCAAATCGTTGTTTTGGCACGTCCCCAAATTCAATTCAATTAGTGCTACTGCTGAAATACTTTCGCTGAAACAGAACGTGTAAAGTGAGTACACCTTCCATGTAGAATAAAAATGTTGAAAATTCGCATTCCTTAGAAGCATCCCCAATTGCGTTACGTCGTCTCCTCGAACAACTCGCACGTACAGACCGTGAGAATCTCGCAGGCCGAGATTACTCAAAAATTCACACTGGCATCACTCACCGTTTGTAAACAGAGGCAAGCACATCGGCGAAGCATACGACGAGCACTGCACGCGTGACATAGAAATCAAACTGGGCCGGCACTATGGATGGCGACCAACAATGACACCGATATTGGACGCACTGCGACAGGCGCCCTTGTCAAACACTGTGCGCGTAGCGGCTGCGATGTCCGATCCATTCCCTCACTCGCATTCTCAATTTTGACAGCGTGCTTGCAACGTTCTATACTGAGAGCGCGCCCTATATTTATTTCTACTTTTCTTTTTATGCCGAAATGACAAGCAATAAGTTAAGTTTAATGTAAACAAGCTTGTAAGAATTAAAACCGCATATTGTGAAGACTCACTCACGCTTACTCACCGAACAGCCAACAAGAGTCGTACGAAATTAAACAGTGACAATGAGGTAAGTACCACGGCGCAGTGCGCGAAAGAACAACCAAAGGCCTTGCTGCCTGCAGGTGTAAGCCAAGCAACCGATTCTATGCGACTTCAAAGAGCGGAAACGGAGCGCACAGACACGGAACGTGCCTTTGTGATTCCTCGTTCGTTTCCTTCCTGCTTTCACCCTTCAAGGTGGCGGTCCCAACCACGGTGGCTCTTCAACTTAGGATATAAAGTCGTCGTATATACCATAAAAAAGCTCAATACTTGTAGATTCCAACTATACACGGTGTTTCAGCGAACACTCAAAATATATGTAAGGTTGCCTGTGGCAGATAGCCCAATTCTAGTGAATGAGCTGGTCTACTCGAAGAGGCGGACATTACTTGCACAAAAAATTGAAATGCATAATCGACTAATTAACAAAAATTCACTAATTAAGTTTTTAACTAATTACCTGATGACCAATATTGCAATTTACAAATTGTAGCCGTGGAGTTCGCAAGGCGGATCCACTTGGAATTAATTCTCAGGATGACACCAGATTCGAGATACTAATTCCCGAACTTTGCGGAGAAATGCATTGGCGTTTCAGCTAATTTTGTGCTTCAATGCATAAAGCGACGTTTTGTTAAGAACCTAACTGGAACCTAACTAATAGTTGACGGCATTTTGTATTTACAAAGAAAAAAAAATCGCCGACGCCCAACGCAGGAACGGGCGCCTAAGAGCTGAGACCTAAGATGTAGAACAGAGGGGGACTAGTAAACCCGAACGTGTAAGAAAACGCACTTCTGCTCACAAAATCTATTGTTCCAATGAAAGCAGAAAACATGCACTTTTTAATGCTCCTGATTTCATATAACGGCGCGTTGACCACAGTAACAAAATTGGTGTCCGAACCTGCAGAGCTAGCAGGTAGTCGAACCTTTTATTCGCAATGTCTCAAAGAATGGAACCACCTGCCCACCTCGATCGTCTCCACCTCGAGCACGTTCAACTGCGCGCTATATAATCACCTGTTCTTATTCTCGGCAAATGTTGGCGTAAAGTGGGTTTAAAATTTTTGATTACCAATACTAACTCCCACTTATCAGCTGAATAAACTTTCTCGAAATGTTGTAACTGAATCATAAATTTTGATTTCGCATGTAAAATTGTTTACCGATTCCTTTCTGTAGCGTCTGAACGACCCTTGAATGTAAATAAACTAAATGCGTGATGTCATGCAATGAAGTCCACGGTTGTTCTTCAGTTACACTTGTTTCCACGAAGGCAGCACCGCTACTAAACGTTTTTTTTTTTTTTTTTTTTTTACCTTGTAATACGCATTGAAAGTCCGAAAACGCATATGAGAGATGCCGAGCGCTATCTTTTTTAAAGGAAAAGGCACGACGCACTTATTACGAGCGAACTTACTCCAATTATTACTGGATATGTGTGGGCGGGGCCTCCAACGTTAGGAACAGTCTCACGCTAGGGTGTCGCGGCAGGCAGTTTCACGCGATTTTCTAATTGTTCATAACTCGAACGACCGCTCAGCGGCCTTTCAATTGGAAATTAATGCATTCACGACTCATAAGAAGTGCATATAGGTGTCCCTCGGATTTTTTTGTCAGCCGTCGTTCCTTTAAGTGATATGGGCCAGTTTGTTCATGGTGCCAAAGTGTTTCGTAGCGAACAGCGCAATTATATTGCAAGGAATATTAGAACAAAATTAAATAGTAAATAAATATTCGGCCAATCGCTCCAACTGTCGGCATCGGCACTGCCAGATCCGCAGCCGCTCTCGGTGAAGCAGAAGGCCCATCGACTATGCCGAACTCCATATATCGTCAGCATTTCAGAGCAGTCCGAACACCGGAAACAAGCGGTCTGATGGCGGAAAGCTGACCTTCGGAAAAGCTTATTTTGGACGACACGCTTAGCTCATATACGTACACTCACACACCAAACACCCTATAGCCATTGCTCGTGACGCCACGGCTTTCGCGTCAGACGTGATTACACACGTAAACATTTCACTTCGCTGTTTTTCAGCTGAACTAAGGGTACCGTATTACATTTCATGTTCTAGCGCCACTCGGCCCATTTCGTCGGTCGTCTGTCTAATAAATTAGCGCTTGCCAAAGAAATGCGTACACCTGCACACTTCAAATGGAGGCAAGGTGCAAGACTGCCTGATATTTCGCTGCGATACAAGAGAATCGACTTCGCCCGGAAAGTGGAGAGGGATGCTTCAAAATCGCTGTGCGAATGCACATAATTCCAGTATGTTGAAAAGAGCGCACGCAAACGCAATCCTTCTTTGACAAAACGAAGCTTCTGAGCGATATTTGCGAGCAACATGGCAAACAGGCTCGCGTAATCTCAGCAACGCTTGGCCACAAGATCTCGGCAACTGCTACGGGGTTAGCCGCTCTGTGAGAAGCTTTGTCTCACCTGTTAGAACGTCCAGGTACGCATGGGTGATCTTCTCTGACTCGCAGGCGGCACTACAATCTTTAAAAAGTCACAGTGCACGCAAGACCAACTATAGCGACATCAACTACCTATAATAATATACTGCACCGTAGGCTTAACCACAGTTTTGCGCTGCACGATTGCCCAACTGCTGAGGCACTGCCGGAAACGTGGAAGCTGGTCAAGCTGCTTCAACTATGGGCACCCTGCACTGTCCCCCCCCCCTACGATGTTTTCATTTTTCACCCCAGCGTCGCCGACACCGGCCGCGCTAGAGACGTGATGAAAATGATACTCCATTCCAAACGATACTGGTCATTTCGTCGCTCGTTTGAGTGTTATGCCCTGCGCATGCGCACTTTCGACGTTTTCACAATTCGAACACTGTTGCCCCATGATAAGCGATCGAAAGTGTCGCGGCGAATGTATGCAGCGTCCCTCCAGTTTTGCTTCCAGCACTCGTTAGGCTGTGTGTTCTTGCGCAGCTGTCTACTCTGCAAAGCTTCAGCACAGGGTGCCTGTAGGCGGATTCTCCGAGCCCATTTTCATGCTCTTATCTCGACATGACGCAGCGGCTCTTGTGTCTGTTGCTGCGTGGCGCTTCTAGCGTGCCCTGTGAAGGAATGACGAATGGAAATACAGGCCCCTTCGCAAGTTTGATCCGAATTGTGACTTTGATAAGCGTGATCGTCCATGCCTGCATCAATAAAACTGTCGCATGGCCAACTTGGCGATCTTTATTGATGCTAAAGCTTCTGATGGCCGATTGATCGAAAAAGCCGACGTGCGCTGTCTGGACAAGCGGAAAACGGCACCTAAATTCCCATTGGCTGCCACGCCACGTCACGAGCGCGCCTCGACGGAGCAGAACGGCCGAAAGGGATATGCACTTTGACTATGGTCGGAGTGCAGATAGCACTCCGACCTATGACGTCATGCTACCTGGCCCGAAATTTCCATTGCCAAGGCTGGCGTCACGAAAGCGGTGACGTCATAATTGCTTGCGTGGGGGCATCCCCATTACAGGTTATGGCAGTCGGGCCAGGTAGCATTATCGGAGTGCGTAGGCCTTGTGCTGTCTAGGCGTTGAAAGGGTGCACCTAACCTACTGCAGTGATAAGCGCGCCAGGTGTTGCGTGAGGAGTGAGGGCATCGCCGGGACGCCACTTATTCACCCTCGCTCTCGGAAGCCTGTGTTATCCGCGCGTTCTTTGCCCGCGCAAGTTTTCGCCTACGTTCTGAGTGCGCCTCGGTAAAAGCTGTAAAGAAATTAATGTATAAAAAAATAGAATCGATAGATAGAAACTTTATTGGCGAAAAGGGAAAGAGGTGGGGAGTAGATGGCCGAAGTACTCTAGTCCAGGGCGCCTCTTGGCTTTAGCCGCCCGCCGGACCTGATCCACGAGAGTCAGCTGCTCCTCCAGGTCCGAGCAGGACAGTTATGCCTCCCACTGCTCCGGGTTTATTATTTTCTGTATGCTTAACTGTGTGTTAAGTGTCTGTGGCTTTTGTGTGCAGCCCCATGATACGTGATGTAAAGTGGGGCTACCTTCGCACCACGGCATTTAACCTTAGGGTACCGGTCAGAAACCATGGCGTTTTGTCTGTTCAGGTGCGGGAAAACACGCGTCTATATTTTTCCAAGATCTATCGCGTCCTTCCCGCTTAGCACTCTGTGGGGAGGGGCGTATTTTTGACGGTCGAGACGCTGGTGAGCTAGAATTTCCCTAGCGCATTGGGGGGTTTCTGCCGAACTGGAATTTGTGTCTGTCGGCTGGAGGGGTGGAACCGAGTTTGGGCTTTCGGCAACCGCTTTAGTCATACCTCGAGCTAGTGTGTCCGCCCGTTTGTTCCCTTCCAGTCCCGCATGTCCCGGGCACCAAACCAGTCTGTGGTTGTGTGTGGGTGGTTGTTTAAATAACATCCTGCTCGTCGCGGGTAGCTGTCCCTTCAAATAAAGACGGCAAGCCACTAGTGAGTCCGAGATTACTGTCGATCTCCTGCCCTTCAACTCGCTGCTGTGTATTTCCAGGGCTATTGCCATGGCTTCCGCGGCAGTGGCTGATGAAGCTATAGAAGCGAGGCACCCTCCATCTTGACGCTGTTGTTGTCTCTGATGGCCACCGTGTCTTTGCCCTTGTTTCCGTGTTTGCCGTAGCTGCCGAAATCGTATCGGGCCGCATCCATGTAGAGTGTTTCCTCGTCTTGTGGTTTGCCATACTGTTTCCTGAGCCACTTGACTCTGGCTTGGCGTAGTGCCGTGTGTTTTTTTTTTGTTTTTGTTTTTTTTGGTATAGGTGCCACCGAGATCCTTCTCCTGGTCTCGGTCGACACTTCCTCCAACACTTCTCCCAATTTTTAGGGGTGGGGAGGGATTCCCAGTCTCGTGAGAATTGCCTTGCTCGTGTGGGTTTGGCTTAGCCGTTCCCTCTCCGAGATCAGAACTGCTTGCTTGAGTTTGGCGCAAGTGTTGTGTAATCCAAGGGTCATCAACTTTTCTGTTGACGTACACGTGCTTGGGTAACCCTAGAGCAGCCTTATAAGAACTCCTAATTAGGGCGTCTACTTATTTTTCTTCATTCCGTCACAGTGCGTGGTACGGCCGGCCGAACGTCACTCTGCTCATGACTAGGGCTTGAACGACGGAATCTCGACGGCATAGTTTTGGTGCAAAACAGAATAAATTGGAGAGGAAAAACGTTGGCGGTAGTGAGTTTCGAAACTACGACCTCACGCTCAGAAGCCGAGTGAATTAGCAACTGGGTTAAACCAGCTTTCCTTTTTTTTTCTTTATCGCATGGGATTAGAAGCAATGTCATACGAAAATTAATTACATTACATTTAGACACACATGAAAAACAAATGGACAGATGCTACGCGGTCCAATGAAAGTTCAAAAATCGGGCCAACAAACACAAGCGTCCAGATACGAAATCCACTCAGGCACGGAATGAAAGGTTCCAACCACCACCTCCCAGATAGCAGGCCTGTACTCTCTGCTTTATGACGTCATGCTGCTTGGACCGAAATTTCCATTGCAAAGCCCGGTCTGATGAAAGCGGTGACGCCAAAATCACCGTGGCCAGAGGCCGACCCCCATGGAGCGACGCAAGCCTCCAGCCGTCCGCCCGGTGGCCGGCGGCCAGAACGTAGTTCTGCGCCGCCGATCAAGTCGGGCTTGATCGCTTGATATTGTCAGCCGGCGGCCAGCCGCCCGCCAGAAGTAAAGTGAGCTAGACCGGAAGCGGCGAAAGCAGGCGGGCAGCGAGGACCAATCAGGGCTCGACTGCATCCGACTTTCGGCCGTCAAAATTTGACGCAGTCAAGGTTCTGATGAAAAAAAAGTTAGAATTGCGAAATGAACATGAAACCCAAATAATAATTCGTTCTCTATGTCACCACTAAATAATAAATGGTTTGCCTGTAAAAACAAAACTGTTTTTGTTTTCATTTTACTGTGTTAAAGGTAAACCAGGGCGCTTCTAGAAACACTGAAATCATGGAGGCGGAGACCTCGCCTGGCAGCGGACGAGCACATCAAAATTAGATTTAACCGCTCTTTCTGCGCATGCGTGAATAGCAGGAGTCGCAAGAGAGAAATGTGGGAAATTTCTTTGGCGGCGGCCGCCTGTTTTTCGTTGCATGTGCGTGCAGCACGACGCCATCGTGTCGCCGCGCCGGCGCTCGCCGCCGAACGTTCGTCAGCGTAGTTCGCCCCATGTGGGTCGGCCTTTACTCGGGAGCGTCGCTATTAGATTATATGGCAGTCGGGCAAGGTAGCATGACGTCCTTGCTCGCGATCTAGGAGGCGTCGGCCAAACGTCTCAACGCGCTCGCTTGCCCGCGGTGAGTTCATTACTCGAAGGACCGTTCAGCGGTGTTCAATTGGTCAGTAATGCTTTCGCATTCACAACTCATAAGATAGGTGTCCTCGGTATTTTTTTTTTGTATTAGTAGCAACGGCAAGTTGGCCATGCGGCAGTTTGATTCGTGATCACATGCACGAGCAAATATTATATGTACCCCCTCCCTCAAACGTTTTCGGAAATCTAGATCTAGATACTTATCCGTACAATCATCACATTCCTGACATACATTTCACATTGTGTGGTGAAGTCGCGAGAAAATTTACCTTTTTCCGTGCTCCGAAATATTCCGAGGGTGGCTGTACTTCTCGAAAATAATATTTTTGTTGCAAGTCGGCGCTTATGTCCGTCTCTCTTGTCAGCCTTTCATCCGCTGGTGCGCTGTGTTTATTAATATGCATAACGTCAATCAGGCCTCGCGCCACAACGACAAAATTACGACCCACTGTCGATTTAGACATCCTATTCCAATTTGGTAACCGCTCAATTCGACAGAGAATGTATATATCCCGAAGTTGACTTGCCCTCGAAAGCGGGCAAAGGGTAGTCGACCTCAGCTGGCAGTCCGAAATTAAATCGAAAAAACGATGCCGCCAAGGAGGTTGATATGTCGTATGTCTATAAAAAGCATAATTATTTTTGTTACTTTCTTCCACGTGAAAGAAAAGACAGCTGGTTAAGCATGTAAAATTTCCATGCCTCGCTCTTTTAAATACTCATTTATTGTATTCAAGGCTTCCAGAAGTCAATGCATGCCTAATAATCTTAATTGACTTGCGCGACCTGCCTACGTAAATAGTGTCTCCATAAATGGATATTGTTTATTACCGCGACAGCGTTAAGGGCCCCGTGTCGCAGAAAATACGGTGTCGGTGTCGGCGGAGTTGTCCATGAGTAAAAATTTGCGTATATATGTAGGTATATGTATATGCCACGCCTTGCTACAAGCGGTATATGCGAATTATATTGCCACCCCATTCTTTCACAAAAGTTCCTCATACCTTGTCTTTCATTCTTGACAAAGTTATTCCTCGGAATTTTGAGAATGACGGCCCACAAACAATTGTCATGAAACAAAACACCGACAGTGCATGCCTTTTATGCTAAATATTCTCAGACTGAAATATTAAAAGTGCGAAACAATAACAGAAGATCGGTACACGCAAGAGTCCGCGTTTCCACCAGAAAGCTCGCCTTCGTGGATGGCGTTCGCCGCCAGCGTTTCCCGGTAAACATTACGGTAACTTAAGCTGCAGTTGCCGGGAAGCGTGAGAAACAGTCAGGTATCTTTGAGCGCTATCGCGTACCACTCTTAAAGGCGAAGCTTAAGCGTCCTCCAAGTTCTTCTGCCGGAAGTACCACTGGCAACTACGGTATACAATAGAAGCGGGCTTAAAACACTTTCTTTAGGCACTCCCACGGTGGTTGCGCCACTTAGTCGATCACTTGTATTGACTTATATTTATATACCTGCCTTTCAAAAAATTAACCATCCAATAAAGGATACGACCACTCGCTCCAATTCGGCAAAGCTCATGTAAAATTACTGAATCACTTACGAGAATACGTCCTCTGTTTTATTCTTTCTCCAAACTTTGTTATTACATTAAACAGCAGCGAACTGACTATCTGATTAGACTAAAGCTGCGGAGAGGTTTATGATTGTAAGATTTTCAACTTTCTCAAATCTATTGAAATAATTTCTTTGATTATAAGGTTACGGTTGTGGTGGTGGCGCGAGTGTAAAAGCCATAAATTAACTTAACGTGTGCTCCGCCCTGTAAGGAAGAACAAACACAGTACAGCCGACGCGTTTTTCTTTTTTTAAGTGCTTTCATTGCGGAAATGTGAGGAGCTCGTTGCAGATTTCAACGCCCGAAATAAAGTGCATAACCAAGGCCGAATATTATCTGCCGTAGAGTCATAAAGTGACGGCTGGGAACGAGAGGAGAAAGAAAGAAAGAAAGAAAGAAAGAAAGAAAGAAAGAAAGAAAGAAAGAAAGAAAGAAAGGGAACCCTGGTGGGCTGTTTAACAATGCGTGGCCTAGCACCTATGACTTACTCTCGCGGAGTAGTAAAAACAATTCCGGTCAATTTTGTACTCTTTGTTAGTCTAAATACTTACTGAAATTGAGATGTTTACAAACACCACAAGTTGTGAAAAATTCTTCGGTTACTATATATAGCTCGAGTCAAAGATAACTAGAACATTAGTAGGTGCGTTAACTGCCCTCTAATCGACAGTGTTTCAGCTTGCAACACGAACATCTCTTACGCGTGCATAGGACAAAACGAATGCGATTGCTGTTGCACAAATACGAACAGCGAAGAAGTGGATTATTATTTTTACAACGCAGCTCTTAGGCGCCCGTTCCTGTGCTGTTTATTCAACTGAGTTTTTTCAGCTGATAAGTGGCAGTTAGCATGGCAATACAAAATTTTAAACCCACCTTACGCTAACATGTGCTGAGGATAAGAACAGGTGATTATACAGCGCGCAGTTGAACGTGATCGCATTCTGAATGGAGTCGATCGAAGTGGGCAGGTGGTTACATTCTTTGTGATATTGTGAATAAAAGGTTCGACTACCTGTTAGTTCTGCAGGTTGGGACATTAACTTTGTGACTATGGTCAAGGAGCCGTTATATGCAATTAGGAGCATTAACAAGTGAGTGTTTTATGCTTCGCGCAACGTTAAAGACACCGTGAAGAGCGTATTCAGTCTCACACTTTTTGTCGTTTAGCACCGCGCATCGAATGGTCAATCGTTCCTTGATCGTCTGTTTCACCGTCCATTTTCTCGCATGAGAAAAATGGCGGCATTATTTATGAACATTGCTGATATTTCTGAACATGCTGCTTCAGTTACGCCTCCACCTCCGAAAGACATCACCAAACACGTATTCTCCATTTACCTCACAATCCCTGACATACACAAAAAGTCTGATATGCCTGCTCCGAAAATATTCAAATTGGCTCAGTCGCACATGTTCGAAAAATTTCCAGATTATCTTCAAATATTCCTAGATGCACCTGTACAGAGCGACGGCCAAGGCGCCTCTGCAGCTTTTTTCTGCCCTTCGACTGAAGTACGACGTATATTCGCATACCCCATCCAGCCTCGTCAACAACTGCGGAGTTAGCAGCAATTAAAGTTGCACTGAAATACGTGCAATAAGAGGTAATCCCATCGAAGATTGTCATTTCTATGGACTCCCGCGCTTCACTTGGCAGATTACAACGCAATCATACTGATTGCCCAGTTTTGCGCAGCATTACTGACTCTGCCAACAAAATTTCATCACGTGGGGTATCTCTCGTTGCACAATGGATACCTTCACACGTAGGGATCGCCGGAAATGAAGAGGCTGATCGGCTGGCTTCAACTTGCACTCATAACGACTGTGCTTGCCCTGAAATTTTGTGCAAGCTTGATGACGCTCGTGTGCTGATTCGTCGCCACCTACTCAAGCAGCATCCAGACCAGCGCGCCGCCCCGTGTTCGCGGTCGAGGAGCGCAACTCCTGAAGCTAAGGGTTGGCTGTGTGAATGTGTGCGAACGTTTATACAGACAAATACGTGTGGCCAGTCCATCGTGTACGTCCTGCGGTTGCTGCTAGACACTTCAGCACCTGATACTGGAGTGTCCCGCTTTCAGTGCGCAGCGCATGTCACTAGTGAGGGATTATCATCTCCTCGGTCTGCGGTGTACCACCCTATAGACGAATGTTTGTGCCCCAGTGGTTGTGCATCTCGGCGCGATCAAGCTCATCGCGCTCTCCTTATTTTTCCGGAATTAACTTACTTAAGTTCGCGTTTGTAACTTAGAGACTATTTCTTCTATTTAACGTTTTTTAGTAGTGTGACCTGCAGTGACCTGCTGTGACCGGCTCTACTGTGTGACCTGTACTGTGTGTTCTCTGTGTTCTACTTTCTTTCTTTCTCTTTCTTTCCTCTTTTCTCCCCTTCTTCCTGCCTTCCATTTATATGTTTCTGTCTCCTCCTTTCTGAAGAGTACGCAGGCGTTGTGCCCCTTCCGGTGGCAGTTGCCAGCCTTGCTCCTCACATTCCCTTTCCTGTGTATGTGTTTTCAAATCAAATAATAATAATAAATAATAGATTTTGTGAATAGAAGTGCGTTTCTTACACGTTCGAGTTTGCTAGTCCCCCTGTGTTCTATATTTTAGAGCGCAGCTCTTAGGCGCCCGTTCCTGCGTTGAGCGTCGGCGTTCCTCGGCGTAACCGAGTGAACGAGCGGAGGGAATGATGACAGCGAACGCGGAGTGCAGCGGGGCATGAAAGACGGCGATAGCAAAGCGAGTGGAGGAGGAGGGTGCAGCGGAAGCATGAGGAGTAAAGCGGAGGACAGTGTAGCGAAAGGGTGAGGAGGAAAGCGCAGGGCCGCACGAGACCTGTCCAACGGCGGCGACCAGGCATGCGGCGAGCGCGTCCACCGATACCATATATGGAAACAAAGCGCTGGCGTGGGCTTCGGACCCACTGTGCATGCGCTACTTCGCCTGCGCCACCGCCGCCGCTAGAGAATGCGCTCCGCGCAAGCCACGTAAAGCCTTTAGAGCGACGCGTTGCCGTGTTCACGCTTTCTTTCTGAACAATGAGCGACGCTTCGTCTGCCGTCTGCTGCTAAACGAGCTGCCCGCGAGCAGAGGCTCAGCACCACCGCCGAGAGGACCCTGTCGTTGAGAATCGAATTCTTTGCCCCAATATATCGCTAATTCAAAACACCAAAAAGCTGCGCTCAAAATTCGCATCAGAGAGTATCGTAATCGTTGGTGAATTTTTTTTTATCCGTGTTCGGGAAGATGAAAACAGTGGAAGACCCTGCGCGGGGCTACTCGGGGCATGGTTCAACAAAAAAACAATTCTTAGTTCCGCCCAAAAGGCGAAGCATCGATTGCGATAGCAGATTAGTAGACAACTATACAAAGTAAGGGTAGTAGTTTTAGTGGCCGTATATTATTGTAAATATTCGCTTACTAACTTAATAAACAAGCACGGTGTCACGCGCACAGGTAACCATGAACACATCTCGCTCGAGGACCGCGGAAACTTGTGGAAACGCTGGAGTGAGAAAGCGAGCAAATTGACCTTCGCTCTGGCTCTCGCTTCAACGCGAACTAAACTTCGAAAGCGCAGCGCATACGAAGCTACTGGCACTCGGCGAATGCACTTTGTCCGCATCGAAGATCGCTTTCAAGATAGCTCCGTAAGCAGCAGCCGCGGGAGCAGAACGCACTCCCCTCCCGTCTCCGTCGCCTCCTCCCTGCGCCTCGCGCGTGAACGAAGACCGCGCGATTCCGGCCGCCTTCCTCTCTCGCGTGCGCGAGATTATTCTGCAGTTGCCGGCTCACCCTCACACGCTTTCACTTGCACACACAGCGCACGGCGCGCGACGACGATTCTATCGTCGTTGGACTTTATACGGCGACGACGACGACGGCAGAAATGCGCTTGGAGTGTCCATATAATTGCTATCGCAGTAATAGGCTTGATATAATGAATGCAATGACGCAACATGATGCGTCATCAGCAAGCCGTGGCCAGCACAAATGAACGACCACGTGACTGCAGCGCCACAGGCTCGTGGTATAAAGGTACGTATACATACAAAAACGCGCGCGACACGCCAACAAATGCGTTGCGAAGGTCACAGTGACCCGCGTTTTGCGGGACGTAGCAGTCACATGACACCACCTGACGTCCCGTTTCGCCTCGTTCCCTTCCGAGACTTCTCGTGAAAGCGCGCGCTCCGTTCTCCGTCTCAGTTGCTTTGTTGTTTCGGCGTTTCACTGGGAGTCAGTCAAGCGCAGAGAGGTCAGATCTGGATGACGTATTGGTGACTGTGATTATTATAATCTTGGCGTGTTCTTTGCTTGTGCGACGCCGACTTGTCAGAAAGCGGACAGCGGTATGGGAAGGCTTAACGAAAACGGCCTCATTGACTGGACATGGCCTCTGAGATTTTACGGCGTGCGCGTCACTGTTCGATCTCAGAGCCCATACATTATGATTCTTTGCTTGTGCGACAGGTGGCGCCACAACTGCGCGGCTCGACTGCTATTAACTACCTCAAAGGAAAAAAGGAAATCCGGAAAGAAACAGTTTATGAAAACTCAAAGGGAAGCTCCTTACTTTTCGAAGCGAGATCAGGATGCCTTAGAACGCGCATTTATAAAGCGAAGTACACCAAGGACGGAGCCGCGTGTGCTTGCTGTGGTAAAACTAGAGAAACGGTGGAACATGTTTTATTGGAATGCGAAGAAATCTACCCAGCTGCAAGTCTAGGCTCCTCTGACCTCCTTGAAGTCCTTGGGTTCAGGGATAGCACGGGCAAAGTAAACATGTCAGCTGTAGAAATTAGTAAGAGGCGGTTGGAGGTTTGGTGGCAGAAAAGTAGGGAGACCACAAACAACGGAGACGTACAGAAACAGAGTTCCCAGTAATAGTTCAAAAAGGTTTATGCCTGTAATTCTTTGTATTTGTGTGTTTCTAAAAAATAAAGGTAGGACATTAGGCAAAATAATACCAAGAGCTTGGTGGCGCAACCCACCACCCCATTTCAAAGGGGACGCTCATAGCATCCATCCATCCATCCATCCATCCATCCATCCATCCATCCATCCATCCATTGCTTCTGATTGGTGCTCGTTTTGCAGCTGCCGCAAAAAAAAAAAAAAAAAGGGTGTCGCACCCATTCGAGCGTTTGCCGCGCGTTGCAGCCGCTTTCGTGAATCTTGCCGCGCGCCGCGCGCGTTTTTGTCACTAGTGTGGACGTACCTTAAAAGGAGCTGCTGATAATAAATGATTACCATATCGGCACGAACGCAACATAACACTACAATCACAGAAAATAACAGAAGAAAGCAAGACATCTTTACCCATTTGTCCCTGCACAGTAAATAATGCATGTAGCTCCATTAATTGTTCGGAATAAAACGTTGCACTGTACGTATGCGCATTAATCTCTTGTAACAGTATCACGATTGAGGAGTTTCTGAACCATCGTGAGTCGAGCAAATTACTTTTCGAAAAAAAAACAAGTTATCTCTCTGCCATTCATGCAAAATGGGATTTGCATTTTTTTGCCGTTTCATTTGCCTCTTCAACAAGAAAGGAAAGTATCACTTTGTAATTTCGTTATCTACGCCTGGCACTCGATTTCCAAGATAATAGTGGAAAGCAATGGAGGATCAAGGCTAGCACCTATAATAAAAATCTTCCCCTTGCGCCATTAAAACCCATTAATCAATCAAATCAAAAATGAAAATCGTTATACGCATGCAGTTATTTATCAAGCACGTAATTTTGAAATTGTGATGCGAAAACAAATCAAGCAGAAAACGAAACCTGTTCTTCGCCCGACGGCGCATTATAGTTCTATTATGTCAATTACAGTTTTTTTTTACTTCCCGTATGAAGCTTAATAATGAAAAACGTTACTGAAAACTATATTTTGACAAATTTGTAGACTAATAACTGCATAGGAGTAAAGCCTTCAAGCTATATTTAAATAAAGTGCAGCCTAAATATGTTATTTTTTTAATGAAACGTGTGTACTTCGCGGCGGCGGGCATCATAATATGTGCAATATTCAATTACTCATTTAATTCCACCGGCTTGATCCTACACTGAGGCTACGAATTCCATCGAACTTCCCCCGCCATGATGCAACTTTACGTTGCCGCCTCTGGTTAGGGGTGGCTTTTACGAAAGCGTACTCATTCCTTCTGGGCATGTCCGACACACCAATCTGTGACTCGTGCAACTGTGAGGAGACAGTGGAACACGTGTTGTGTTTTTTGTCATTGTTATGAGACCGAACGCGACATTCTCCGGAGTGTGTTAAACCGATTAGACAGCAGACCGTTTACAGAGACAAAGATTCTTGGACCGTGGCCCCACGCGTCGCAGGCTTACAAAGCGACGCGGGCATTGTTACAGTTTATGAAGTCGACTGGCCTCTGTGACCGATTGTGAAGTGTTGGACAACCGGACGTGTTCATACTGCGAGTACTTTCTTCCCTCTCTCCCCTTTCTTCTCATCCCTTTAAGCCCCTTCCCCCGTGTAGGGTAGCAAACCGGACGTGCTTCTGGTTAACCTCCCTGCCTTTCCTTCTTTTTCCTCCTCTTCCTCTTCCTTGCTCATTTAATTCAGAAATTATCACTAAAACTGGCTAATTGTTTATTTTAGGGAACATGTTGCCATTTTTGAAAATGAAGCTTGTCAGTGCACAAGTGCTGTCTACTTTTACTAGGCTCCCGAAACTGTTTCCTGTCTCGCGACATCAGTGTACCAGTTTCGAGGTATCACACTGCAAACTTGCGCCCCATCGCATTAGCGTTCGATTCGTTACTTCCCCAGAAAACTTTCCTTACGTATTGCGGGCGTTATTGAAATTAGCTTTAGCTGAGCGTCGCTTACGGTCCACTCCGCTAGCATTTCAAGCACTTAAGTATAAGCAACGGAGAGAACTGCGCTGATTTCACACTTTGGATAAGCGCGTCACGGCGCGTCTCCCAGGGACGCAAGCGGCGTTCATTCGGCTTGGCTTCAAATGAAGTAAGCGGACGCAGCGTCATGCTCCGCTCAATGCGCTCTGCAGCGGAGCGAGAGCAGCGCTCTGCCTTCTGCTGCTGGCGTTGTACGCACGCGCACTGTAGCATCCCCGCTGAGCGGCTGGGTGGAGGATGCACCGGTCCGAGCGGAGGGAACTGTGAACAGTCGAGCTAAAACGATTTCTTCTCGTATATATATATATACGACCGGGAACGTCACTTACCCAAGTTTATGGCACTATCGTTCTCGTCTTGGCTGCGGTGCTTCTTAGGTGCCCGTGGGAAATATGCACGGTTGTTTCGAACTGCTTGAGCGTGGCACGCAGCGGTTGACACACAAGGTTTCTGCAGCAAAGCAAGGGCGCGTCCTTTCTTGCCGCTGCACTCGAGAGGCAGGCTGCCACACTATACATCGGAGACGGCTGCCGCCACTTTTCGCGCCGCTTGCTGCGACTTCCCTTTTACGGTAGCGAGAAGGCAAGCGAGGGGAAATTGTAGGGGCCGCGCACAACAATGAGACAGCTGGCAACCGGTTCTGAAGGCCGCTAAGCAAGCATCTTCGCGCTAGCCTCCGTCGCTGCCGCAAGAAATTTGAATGGCGGATGTGGTAAATTATGCATATAACCAGCCCCTCGTATATTGCGTCTTCGAGGTAAGAAGGTATACGACATATTAACTCACAGATATATGCGAGTCACTGAGTCAACCCCCGTGGTTATTAGAAGTGTCCTGAAATATTAAAAAAAGTGTTTGTTTCCGCAGCAGCACTTGAGTAAGGTGGCCAGAACGCGGGCGATTTATAGCGTAATTATACACTTATTTTATATATTACGTTACTTTAGTTTACTCTGATGAAGGCCTTACCCCGGTCGAAGCGTTAGCTAGTAAACGCGATTTTTTTTTTTTTTTTACGAAAAGGTTGCTCCTTTTTTATGTACAGGGGGATCATGTTTAAGATTTATGGAATTTTTAAAAATAGCCTGTTGCAGATAACATAACTCTAATCCTTGAACTGGATTATTCAGAGAGGCGGACATCACTTCACTAGAAATCGAAACAGATATTCACCTAATTAACAAAAATCCACTAATTATCTTTTCAATTAATTACTTCATGGTACATATTGCAATTTACGAATTGTAGCCGATGAGCTTGCAAGGCGTATCCACTCTGCAATTAATTTCTAGAATGACGGCAGTTTGGAAATATGCGCCATCAAACTCAAAATGCAGTGTTGTTCAAAATGCAGTGTTGTTCCACTTCCTTTTTTTAACAAAACGCTCTTTAGTAACGAACTGGAACGGCCATGGATTTCGTTCCACACTTTCGACAATAATATCTTCAAACTGGTGTCATCCTGGAAATTCATTTCTAGTGGATACATCTTCCAAGCTCATTGGTTACAATTCGTAAATTGCAATATGTGCTGTAAAGTAAATAATTCAAAAGTTAATTAATGAATTTTTGTTCATTAGTTTCATATGTGTTTCGAGGTCTCCTGCTAGTAATCTACGCCTCTTTGAATAGTCCAGCTCAATTAAGGACAATAATTATGCTATCTGCAACAGGCGATATTTAAAAATTCCATAAAACTTAAAATTTATTTATTTATTTATTTATTTATTACCTTAAAGGCCCCGGTGTGGGGTATTACATGAAGGATGGGTGATCGCTTCAGTAAAATGTCACTGTATTTACAGGGTGTTTCAGCGAACACTTTCAAAAATTTTTAACACGAAAGTGTTTTATGCCGGGGTCCACCAAGACTTCACTGACGTATTTCCGTCACGGAAATACGTCATAGAACATAATACAAAGAAAGAAACCAGAAGAAAAAGTTCCACAAACATGCAAAATTTGGAAATCGAACCCACGACCTCTCGGACCGCGACGATAGATCGCCGAGCGTTTAACCCATTGCGCCACAAACGCATTTGCAGAGAGCTACACAGACGCGCCTTATATATCTAAAGCCCAGACCACACGTACGCTTGCAAACGCGCGCGAGCTCGCGTCCGCGCGCCCACGCATGCGCAGACGGTACGGCACGGCTCGTACGCGTCGAAACGCGGCGCGATCTCGCTGATCAGCTCCTCTCAGTTATCGCGCGCCTGGGCTGCCTCGCGCCGGCGCGCCTGGCTACGCAGCAACGGCGCGGTACATTCAACTCTCAGTTAAGCAGAATTATACCATGCAAGAAAGTGCTTCTTCTTTACTTTTTGTGCTGATCTAACAGCTACAAAAAGATAACAATTACGTTTATAAATATCGAAGCATTTTGAAGCACTGCCAACAACTAAATACGAAGTGGCGTCTGCCAAGGTGTAAACAAGTGAGGCCAGTGAGCGCGCGCTGTCGCGCGTATTTGTGGATGCAAACTGCCATTCCTCGCTAGGCGCGGCAACCGCAAGGCGCGTAGACGCGAGCTTACGCGCGTCCGCAAGCGTACGTGTGGTCTGGGCTTAACACTCCTCCGTGTACCCGCGCTCTTGCTCGGGGCGGTGCCGCCGCCTACGAGCAGAAAAGAGAAGTACTGCATTATGACACTAACGCGCACCGACAGTGAACGCTTCAGTGGTCTCAGCACTACGACGCCTCGATGCCAGCATTCGAAGGGACGCTGGCATCAAGAAGCACTACCAACGCCACCTAGGTGGCGTTCACCGTACTCAGCACAGCGGAGCGTGGCCTCCGCAATTAGCTCTGAAAATGTTTCTGAAGTTGATCGCGGAGGCTGCAATTACGACGCGCTGTACGCGCTGATTTGACTCGGTGACGATTCAGTTACGTGCTTTGTCTTGCGCGTTGTATTAGTGTGTCAGTTACGTGCTTCGTCTTTCGCGTTGTGCTAGCGTGTGCAGCGTAGTGCAGCTTCCATATGCACGACGGTTGCTCATGGTCATCGACGTTGGTAGTCGTGATGGAGGAGACGTGCCACCAGGCGTCAGCGTGGGTGCATCAACGCCTAAGGGCGCTTTAGCCACAAAACACCAATAGACATTATATATCAATGTGCAATAAACATTACACTACTTCTGTGAAGACACGTTTCACTTTCGTGTTCTATACCGATTCCTATATAAGAGGGATCAACCACATTTTTTTTAAATTGCCTCTGGCAGATAGTGCAATTCTAGTCCATGAACTGGTCTAGACACTCGAAGAGGTGGACATTACTTACACAAAACATTGAAATGCAACATTGAAATGCACACAGGAGAGGCCTCTCCTGTCTTCGTCGGTTCCGCGCTGTAGCCTTCTACGATCTTCAAGTAGCACCTACCTGCACGGACAACGGCCGATCGTCCAGTCATCGCAATGCTATAGATAATGTTTGTCTTTCCGACTGAAATCGATGTCAGAGACACAATAAATGGTCGATGGTCTCTTCACTGCCGCAGACGTCGCAGAGGGCGGATTTGGAGCAATGGGTTCAGTTCGTGTAACCTGGTGCGCCTTATATTTGGGGTGTTTCACTCCATTAAAAAGAGCTTGCGTGCCAGGTGACAAAACTGCCTTGCAGCGTCTGTCCTGGAAAGAGGAATGGGAACGCTGTGTTGTTCTTGATGTGACTATCGGGCAGATTTGTCTGCGCGATAATTTCCATTGATCCTGCAGTGGCCAGGTAGCCACTGGAAAATAATTTCGTGGCCTTTCTGTTTAACGTGGTGGTGAAGTTTGACAATTTCTTACGTTAGCTGTTCGTGAGCTCCACGTCGGAGAAGTGACTGCATACTGTGCAAGGCCGGTCTCGAGTCGGAAAACAGAATTCCTAAATTGCAATATACGCCATAAGGTAATTAAGTGATCTTTTTAATTCCTCGAATATGCATTTGATTTCTTGTGAAAATCACAGTTTGTTTGTCAATACAGCATATACATACATAAATTCTGACCTGCCTAAGCATGTTGTGCAAGGCTGGTCAGGTAGCAGGCCGAGAATCTTTTCAAAGAAATAACTTCATATACATGCATTTTTTGTCTAAATATACACGACATCGTCGATAAATCGGACAGCACAAAATAACACATACAAAAGTCAAGCCATACACAAGACAATAAATCTACGCACCAATCTTTTAAATCAGTCATCATCTTTCTCTCGTTACTTGCAAGACATAGATCATCAGGAATTTCATTAAAAGAGCTGGTACATAGTAATTGCGCATCTTTTTAGCATAATTAGTATAGACCCGTGGTTTAATAAAACGTTCGGTTTTCCTCAATGTCACATCTTTTTTTTTTTTTTTTTTTTTTTTTTTTTTTTTACAGGAGCTTTATATACGTTTCGAAATACATCGACGAAATGCATTGGCGTTCCTGTTACTTCTTTTAAGAAAACTGTCTTATGAATTGAAGCACAAAAGTAACTGGAACACCAATGCATTTCGTCGGACACTTTGAAAAGTAATATCTCGAAACTGGTAGTCCACAGAATTTGCTTCAAGTGAATACGCCTACAATTCATAGATTAAAATATGTGCCGTAAAGTAATTAAATAAAAAGTTAAGTTAATTATGTTAATTATTTAATTAGGCATTTTGATAGCGGTGAAGGCACTTTTGTGCTTCTTGAGGACGACGGGCTTGTGTGAACGTCTGTGACTATTAGTGCAATACCACACGCGTCAGCGAACTCACCGCTAATTAGCTTCTTTCCTTCCCTCCCCTCTTTCCTTGTCATCTTTGTGTTCCCCCTTCTCATTCCCCCGGTGTAGAGTAGCCAACCGTACGTTATTCTGGTTAACCCTCCTGCCTTCTGCTTTTCTCTTTCCTCCTCCTCCTTAATTTCTAGGGGAACTAATGGCCACCTCATCGAGTAATTTAAATCAATGATTAGAATTGTGCTATCTGCCACAGGCAATTTTTAAAAAATTCATGCAGCTAAAAAAAAAACACCGTGTATATATCAGGAAAATTTTCAAACAAAGAAATGTGTTCCACTCCACCCTTTCTATTGGGAGGAGTGGAACATCACGTTGGATGAATGGGACGCATTACTTATTGCCCTAAAATTTGTCTAGTCACGTGGTGAGGTTGACACTGAGTTAAAACTAGGATCTAGCTGTCTTTTATTTCGTCTTTAAGTGTATTAGGAGTTATCTCTCACGGAGATTTGTGTTTGTCCTTTACAGAAGATGACCCGACAAATAGATATATCTCCAGTCGTGGTGTCCCACAAGGCGGAGTGTGGAGCCCAACTCTTTTCAACCTCGTCCTAGTGGGACTCGCCGAAACGCTACCACAGACGGCTAATGTATCGCTCCAGGCTGACGATATTTGCATCTGGCCGTCCGGCGGGACAAGGCCACAAGTGCGCGCCAAAGTACAGAACGCGGCAATCCTGAGAGCCCGTGACGCACCAAAGGGGGGGGGGGGGAGGGGGCTGAAGCCCTCCCACGCGTCCCGCCCCACCAATCCAACATACCTTCAGAGCTCTGTACACATTGGCATTACAATTCAGAAGGTGGCTTGAGGTCGAATTTCCCTGATTCACAAAAACACAACAACACTATCACTGTCTTGTATTTATTAATTCACTTTTAAATTACTTTGAGTAAAACGCTGCAGAAATAAACATCGTCGTGTAGGCATTATATTATTAAAATTATTAGGCATTTTATGTACTGTTTGATTCCTCTCTCTAAAACAAGGAAATTGCATATTATGCAAAGTACTTGCTTCCCCCCCCCCCCCCACTACCACAAAAATCCCCCCCCCCCCCCTGGCAGAGAGAGATCCTGGATGCGCTACTGCTGACAGCGGCATACCTTGGTCGACAAGGTCTGACGATATCTACAGAAAAAAGTCAGCAGATCGCACGCCCTGTGGGAATCGATGTTATTCGCAGCAGTGTGCTGGGAGCCTACCATGTTAACGAAACGACCATGAGAGCACCAAGACGCAGGCGGCTGTTTCATGACCTACATGATACGCATGTCATGACAGTCATGTCATGAGTGCTCAGGAGTCCCTTTAGCTACGCCTAAGAGACCTTAAAGCAAAAGCCTTAGTCACGCTCATGACTATGACCTCGACCATCAACCTTTAGCCTTTTCCTTCACTTAGTACCACATCCGCAACCATTCCATTGGTTCTTGAGTGTTTAGCTTTTTTCGCTGAATCATTGTGATTTTTGCTGAGTCATGGTCATGACTATGACTTCTACCACCATCCTTAAGTGCTTCCTTTCCTTAGTAGCCACGTCCGAACCCATTTCAGTGGCTTTTAAGTGTTCATCACTTTTCGCTTAGTCATTGTCATTTTTGCTGAGTCATGCTCATGACTATGACTTCTACCATCCTCCTTTAGTGTTTCCTTCGCTTAGTACCCACGTCCAAACCCACTTCAGTGGTTTTTGAGTGTTAATAATTTTTCGCTAGGTCATTGTCATGACCTACATGACACGCATGTCATGGCATTCATGTCATGACCTATCATTTATGTTCGTCATACACTCTTGTCATAATATGCCAATTTTAGTACATGCCAAGTTAACGAAACGACCATGGGAGCTCAAAGACTAGGTGACTAGATAGATAGATAGATAGATAGATAGATAGATAGATAGATAGATAGATAGATAGATAGATAGATAGATAGATAGATAGATAGATAGATAGATAGATAGATAGATAGATAGATAGATAGATAGATAGATAGATAGATAGATAGATAGATAGATAGATACTGTCAAAGTGGCAAATGTTCGCCAAGAAATGCTTCGTATTTAAAATGTGCACTAGTGGCATTTACACGAAAGCCGATGTCTTTCTACCCGGTGTGTATCGAGGGACAGCCAATTGCGTAAACTCACAGGTTCGTAGGTGTTATTGCGGATCGTGACCTCACCTGGAGTCCCCATGTCTCCTACATGAAGAAAAAGACTCATTTGTATTGAGAATATGTTTAAATTTGTAGCTGGAAAATTGTGGGGACCATGCGTGCGCTCCATGTTACAGCTATTAACGGCACTTTTTCTCGGATTTTTGCGCTAGTCTTTCTGTCTTGGCCAACACATACAAGACTAATCTCTCGCACTACAGAGCGTACAAGCCCAAGAACTTCAGGCATGTCTGGGCCCCGCGAAATGTTCTTTGATAGCTGCAACGATTGTCATTACACAGGAGCACCGATCACCACTCATATCGTCGTTGAGACGTTAAGACCGCACATTCGACGCCTTTCACGGCTGCCATGCCACCATTTAGCCAATTTGCCAGTGCGATGACCGCAGGCTACATTCTGTCGTATTGTGACGAGACACCATGACTCGACGCCATCTGGCTTCAAACCTCCGCAACGCCCAACATCGACATTGTGGTGTCTCCACCAAATTCACGTGTGAATCTCTGTTTCCGGGATTGCTAAGAAGGCAGACTTGTCACCGCTAGCCCTGAAATACTTGTATCTGCTCCTTCTCAACGAATGTTATTTTGACCGCGTACACAATTACACGGACGGTTCGACCAATTCCAACAGCTTTACCTGAGCAGTAGTTGCTCCATCGGACGCTCTCTCCTTGAAATTTAAGCATTCGCACAATATCATGTCTACAGCAGCATAACTTGCGGCTCTTCAAGGTGCACTCAATTATGTGCTCCAGAAGTCACCAAATCGTTGGGCCATTTTCTGCGATTCCATAGCAGCCCCACAAACTCTGCAGTTTACCCTACGTCATGGTTTACACGAGCAGCTAGTATTCGAAAAGGCGCGCTCATCATTACGCGCTCGAGAATGGACACGACATTGTATTTCAATGGTTGCCGAGCCATTGCGGAATTGTCGGCAACGACAGCGCAAATGAAGCTGCGCGTTCGGCTCATCAAAAACATCAGCGGGTTCCTATAATACTTTCAAGAACGGATGCTGCGCGGCAACTTCAATCGCTTGCTCGCCACATCACACTTCTACGATGGAATTCACCAGATTTCACCAACTCACGCTTGCACTCTCTCGACCCTAACTTGCGACTTCGCCTGCTACCTGGCGGGAGGGCCGAGGCGCTAAGCCACACGCTCCCTAGATCAGTCAAGGTATTTGGTTTTACGCCCTAGGGACTAGGGACACGCTCTGTGCCTGAGCTCCTCTGGGCGTCTGCAGGCTGAGCTAGCTGATGAGCGTTTGCGGTCTCGTCTCGCCGTCCCCCCGGGTCATAGAAAACTCCATGTCCCCGGTAGAGGTTGTGCCCCCGGGCCGTTGATGACGCTACACGCCTCGCTTCCGAAAAGCCGCGTCGCTCAAGTTTTCAACGACGAAAGTAGGCACGCTCACAGCAAAAAAAAAGGGGGGGGGGGACAAGACGGTGGGATGAAGGTGCCCGTGTGTTGAGGCGACAACAATGACGCCGACACGGTAAGTTTTATTTTTGTTGGTTGCAGTAAAACCACGATGCGGGCGTCTGCTCTTGCGCAAGCGGATACTGCTCTCGTTTGTGCCCCGGTGCTGCGGCGGAAGCCGCCGTGCCGGGCGCCGACGCGAAGCGGCGGTCGTTGGTGTGTTGCGGAGCGCAGCGTGGCAACACCCCAAATAAAGAAATACTGCTCCAGTCAGGTAGATTGCTCCCTCCCTGGTAGTGAGATTATATTCAGATCATCAAAACAGTGATGCGTTTATTTAGGAATACCTAAAACCAAATACCGAGACGGATATAGGGAGCGTGTGGCTTAGCACCTCGGCCCTCGGCGAAAGAAAGTACCTAGAAACATGGTACGCGCGAGCGGCGCATGGCGGCGCAGCGGTCGAGCACTGGGCTTGGGCGCAAATAGAAACACGTCACCTGGACTCTCCCATCGCGAAACAACTTTACTGTGTCGCATGCAGTTGGGCGTCGCATTTACCAATGCCTATTCATTCCTAATAGGGAAGGCCAACAGTGCACCGTGCAATTTGTGCGGGTGCGATGAGACTCTAGAGCACCTTCTGTGTCACCGCCCATCCTTTTACACTCAACGACCTACTCTACAAGCTAAACTTACACTGTTAGATAACAGAGCGCTCTTGGAAGAAAAGATCCTTCGACCATGGCCTACGCATTCTTGGATGCAAAAGGCCACAAAAGTCCTGCACTTCGTGAAGAATAGTGGATTGTACGAATGCTTGTGACAGCGGAGATTTCTCTGCGACTGACTCTGTGAATGGCTGACTCTATTATTTTTCTTCTCTTTCCTTCTTATCTGTTCTTCCCCTTTCCCGCTACCGAAGTGTAGGATAGCCAACCGGGCACGTCCTTGGTTAACCTCCCTACCTTTCCCTCTTCGTTTCTCCCTCTCTCTCTGTGTGCGAGGGAAGAGAAGGAAAATGAGCTTTTTCACCCGCAGTCGCATGTGTTTTGGCATGTTTTGAGATCTTTGAATATTTTTCTCAGTTCGCACTTTTTTGACCAATTGGTACTTAAAAAAAACTATCGTTTCGAAACTGCAAAGGTGAACATTGTTTGTAAGATTGTCTTCAGGCTGAAAATTTGGGAGGAACAAGACTATGAACATCTTGGACTTCTAAATTGCCTCTATTAAAAAATGTATATATACAGAAGAAGACATAAAATTGCCAGCCGCTGGTTCTATCCGGCAATATGGGTTGTCCAGAAGATATCTATTCAAATTTTTTGTCTAACTTCATATTTTATTGCGATAGCAATTATATGGACACTCAAAAGCAGATTTCTGCCGTCGGCGTCGCCGTCGCCGTCGCCGTGAGGTTCCGTATGACGTCAATCGAGATGAAATCGTCGCCGCGCGCCGCCGAACGCTGTATGTGCGAGTGAAAGGGCGCGAGGGACGCGCTCTTTCACGGAGAGTGAACGCACGGCGGAGAACAAACGCGCGTTCTGCGCCGTGCTTCCTTAAGGGCTGCAGAAGTAGGCGTCTCTTTCCTCCTTTACAATCATCATATATGTAGAGCAAACGCGCCTTCTTTCGACGCGCGAGAGGCCGTGGGGGAGGGGGGAGGGGGAGGGAAGGGAGACGACGTTTAGCTGCGGCACCAAATGCCTATTTATATCAGAGGCTCCGGCAACAGTCACCAACGCCGCAGGCATTTTGAGCGAACGCGGGAAAAACGCCGACGGCGTCGACAACAGTTCTGCGCGTTGCCGGTGCTGCTGCATGTCCAAATTTATACAGCTGATGAAGCTAATATCATTACTCCGTATAGCTCTCTACAAATTTGCTATCGCAATTGATGCTTCGCCTTTCAGGTGAAACTGCGACAACTTTTTTAAATTATAGTTTTCCTAAGGTGACACAC
This sequence comes from Dermacentor silvarum, assembly GCF_013339745.2. Taxonomy (NCBI): domain Eukaryota; kingdom Metazoa; phylum Arthropoda; class Arachnida; order Ixodida; family Ixodidae; genus Dermacentor; species Dermacentor silvarum. The sequence goes on from NC_051154.1 coordinate 157,716,593, forward strand.
TCATTTGCTCAATGGGGCATGCATAACGTTTTTTTATTTGTGCTAGCATAATCAAATTTACTACTTGTTCTAATGACAAGAAGACAATGCCTCGTGCCGAATTTCGTTAAAATTGTTATGTCGGTTCAAAAGTTTACATTTCAGCCTCCTATCCCCCTTAAAGATTATTACTGACATTTTCTTTCATAATCACACAAGAAGAATCGTATAAAAAATCGTTTCTTTTTTTTTCAGACTTCACTGAAGCCCCCTGGACACTCGATTGTTGGGAAACTGCGCCTTGTTGTCAAGTGGTGTTAAATTATTTTCTTTATAGGTTGGTTTCTTCCGATGTCAAGGAAGTTAATTTGTCACTCGTTCTGCTAGCTTTCTCTTGAGAACTGCTTTTTTTTTTACCACGCTCTAAATTGCTATGATTCCTGGACAGTTCGTTTATCGCGCAGTACAAGTGCTTAAATGTCCTCGTTGTGTTCTAAAAAGGAATTATCGGAAAGGCATAAACATGCAAGAGTGAATAGCCAGCTATAAGCCTGCAATTAAACCAACGACAAAAGCATGCAGCGAAGACTGAACGGTTTGTCTCACTCCCCCCTCCATCATGCTATCCCATTCCTCCTCAGGACATAGGATAGAGCAAAATCTCTTTTCACATGGAACAGTCATTGATTAGGGATACGAGCACAGAGGCACATTACGCAACAACAATGCACATCTTGAAGATCTTTTTTTTCATCCGCATATATGCCCTGCTTTTTTGGCTTCAGACTGGTAACAACCAAAACCGCTTGTTACTTTTTGCCGTTGAAAAGACGATTTTTTTTCACCCGCCTACGACGGAACCTTTATGTTGGTGTCAATTGTCAACCGGAAAATGGCGGTTTAAACTGTTACAGCCTCCCACTGTCGCAGTAGAGTAGTTCAGCGCCATTTGAATCGCTTAAGTCCAGTGTATTCTCTTTCTTTTGTTTTTCATTGGTCCAAGGAATGCATTGCTTTTAGAGTAGAAAATAAAATATGGCGACAATGACCGACAGTCCTATGCTGCTTGACTGTCACCTTGATTTCAATTAGCGTTGCATTAAAGAGATGAAGCTTTACCTGTGGTAACAACGAATCCGTTTTTTTTATGACGCCTCTTGGATTGATTTTCATGACGCCTGTTGCATTTAAGAAAGAGAAGTTAAAACTTACAAACTATTAGGGGAGGAGCTTTTCAATCTAGGCCTTCATTTTTTTATAGAAGTTGCTGAAAATTAGGAAAGAAAAAAAAGCGAATGTTTACATCTCTGTATAATTTCACAGATGCAACAAACTCCACCACACTGCCAACTGCACAGGATGTCCAAGGAGAACAAAACTAATACATCATCATCATCATCATCATCATCATCATCATCATCATCATCATCATCATCATCATCATCCTATATTTGTGTCCACTGCAGGCGAAGGCCTCTCCCTGTGATCTCCAATTACCCCTGTCTTGCGCTAGCTGATTTGAACTTGCGCCTGCAAATTTTCTAACTTCATCACACCACCTAATTTTTGTGCCGTCCTCGACTGCGGTATCCATTCCGTAACTCTAATGGTCCACCGGTTATCCATCCTAACGCATTACATGGCCTGCCCACCTCCATTTTTTAATCTTAATGTTAACTAGAATATCGGCTATCCCTGTTTGCTCTCTGATCCACACCGCTCTCTTCCTGTGTCTTAACGTTAGGCCTAACATTTTTCGTTCCATCGCTCTTTGTGCGGTCCTTAACTTGTTCTCCAGCTTCTTTGTTAACCTCCAAGTTTCTGCTCCATATGTTAGCACCGGTAGAATGCAATGATTGTGCACTTTTCTTTTCAACGACAGTGGTAAGCTCCCAGTCAGGATTTGGCAATGCCTGCCGTATGCACTACAACCCAATTTTATTCTTCTGTAAATTTCTTTCTCATGATCATGGTCCCCTGTGAGTAATTGTATTCCAATAATTTGTGAATAGGACTACTGGAAAACTCGCGCAGACAATGTAAAGGCTTGATGTAAGCTGTAAACTAATATATCGTATTTGCCGTGTCCGGTATCTCTGGAAAATGCAACCTATACGATTGCGATATTTGTTTTTGGTGTGGACGTACAGTGTTTCAAATTTGGTCGGTAGAATAGCCGATAGAATCTAATTTTGTCTGGTAACTGCAACAAATTCTAACCGATTCAGTGATCGCCTAATGAGAGTATATCTGAAGCTTCTTCTTATATGCAATATGCGCTTTGAAAATCTCTTGTATCGTTCCTTTTTTCTCTTTCTTCGTTGCCCTTCAAGTTCGACAGAGAGGGTCCGTACGTTCCAAAAATGCGGACCTGGTGGGCGTCAGGAACAAAAATGGATTTTCTACTTTACATTTGGCAGCTGTCGAATATCACTATTGCGCCGCGAAAACTTTGCTGACACAGGTAGTGTTATGTGACGTCATTTAACCTGCTTTAACTCGGTCCGCAAAGCGAGCACCGCCATGATTCATTTGTTTCGGTGTTGCTCATCTAATTGGTTGCATCCACTAAAAATGAAATAATTCAGGTATCTTCAAAAAATAAAAGTCGCCTGTAGAGAAGTGAGCAAAATAAACGGACCCCAGCAAGCGCGTTCCGAACTGCGTAAACGCGCTACCTATAGTTCTGCGGCACTTAGGCTCGCCTGGCGTCGAGGCCTGCCCAGCGCGCATGCTTGTCCTATAGATTACTTGCTGGCACCACCGCTAGCTTTATCCTGTGCTTCGCACTATCGCTTTCTGTCAGTGTTGCGGCAGCCCTGCGCATTGACGGCGCATTTTAGCAGGGAAGAAGTTTGGGCGTGTTGGTAGGTCATTGTGATTTTAACTGAGATTCATAGCGCTAAAACGACACAAGGACGAGGAAGAACACGGAACGAGCGCTCAAATATGAAGAACCGTGCGAGGCCTACACGTTTAGCTCCAGAACAATGTCTTCCGTTAAAAGCGTTACCACTTTCCCAAAGCCGACAGGATTTGATGTAGTGGAAAATTTCTGCGCGAGGCTTATGGGCGAATCAACGTGAACTGGTTTCCTTGCTTGCATTCCAGACTTGGGGGATTAACGCGTGAGTCTGCCTTTCACACCTAAAGAGTCTAATGCTCATCTCGCATTGTGTAATACGTTGTAATTGCCAGCTGAGCAGATTAGACATCGTTCTTTGTTTTGTACCACCGTGTTAGATGGGCACGAAATGCGCTGCTGGGAATCTCATTGAAATTGGCAGAATAGAAACGTACCTCAAAAAGATGGAAGGCCGAGCCACCTGGTACCGCGCTTCAAACCTGGCAAATCTCCTCCAGAGCTCACATCATACCGTCCAGTCACGCCGAGTAGCCACGTAGGGAAGGAAATGGAAGGAATGATACTCGCAAGGCTTGAGTGGTACCTGCTAACCCTAGAAAGCTTACCCAGCTGATTTTCGATGTTGTTACAATAAGGTTCAAGAGATGGCACCACCATTCCGTACGTACAGTGTTTACAGTAGTTTACACACTGGTCGCACGCCCCTTCTGAAACCTCTGCTCCCTCCGCCGCGGTAATCCTCTACCTCTATAAACTGGGAACAGAGGAAGTATCAAGTTGCGTCTGGCCCTCCTGCTCCTCTCCTGCTCATCGGCCGCCCCGTCTAAACACTCTATGCCTCCATGTAACCACACCCATTCCTGTGTACTCCATGCTTAATAAACCCAGTTAATCCCCGTTAACACAAGTCCAGTGTTCTATCGCCCACTAAATGAGACATAACGAAACATGGTGTCAGAAGTGAATTAGTTCTAACGTCAGCGCATCACCAATGGAGAAGATTCCTGCACCTGCGAAATTTGACTCCAGAGGAAACGCTGCGGAACAATGGCGAGCCTTCAAGCAGAGCTTCACGCTGTACCTCAAAGCAACTAACACAGCGAGAGCACCATCTAACCGGCAAGTAACACTTCTTTTGACCGTCGGTGTTTCTTCACTGCTTGATATCTAAAACACATTGGACTTCGGGGAACCACCTGCGGAAAGACCAAATCCAGAATTTAACTATGTTTATGCCATCAGCCTCCTCGACGCGCATTTTTTACCGAAGCACAACGAGCTGTACTCGCGATACGACTTCCGAACTCGCATGCAACGAGAGGAAGAGCAGTTCGACAGCTTCGTAACAGATTTGAAGCTCAAAGCGCGTGACTGTGTATTCGGAAACGAAAGAGAAAAAATGATCCGCGACCAGATCGTCTGTGGCATCTATGACGAAAAGGCACGTGCAGACATTCTGAAGCTTGAAGATCCGACCCTACAGAAGGTTGAAAAGGTATGTCGAGCACACGAAGCAGAGAAAATTCAAATGAAAGCATTTAAAGAGGGTATACCATGCACGCAGTAAAGAAATTCGTCCATCGCACCAATGCAATCTCGAAAAGCGCAACAGGAAAGCCACAAAAATCTAACATACCAAAATGCAGGTATTGCGGTGGTAGCCACGAGCGCAAAAGAGAAGCATGCCCAGTTTGGAAACAAACATGCAGCGAGTCCAAGAAACGAAATCACTTCGCGACAGTTTGTAAAAGCAGCAGGGTAGTTGCTGGCCTCGAAGTAGATAGCGAGGACGAAACCATACGGCAGTTCAAAGCAACAAAGTAAGCTCAGTCCACACGTTTCTGAGGGTGAACGGAACACAAGTAAAATTTCAAGTGGACAGCGGTGCAGCTGTGGACGTCATCCCGTCTAGACACGCAAGCTACAGCAGATACAACCATGCACAACAACACTGCGAACGTGGAATGGAAACAAGGTTCACTGTTTAGGCAAGGCGCAACTAGATGTTACAACTGCAAACGGACAGAGACATTTTGTAGAATTTGTAGTGGTTAAAGATGACTTCACTCCTCTGATCGGAAGAACGACAGCCGAGAAAATGGGTCTGATAACCATAGAATACAACCTTGTGGCTGGAATAGATGAAATTCCAGAAGAGGATTTCACTCATCACATAGTGGAAAATACCCAGATGTATTTGGAGGCACTCTAGGAACACTCCCGGGAAAAGTACACTTGGTGACTAAGCCATATGCTGTTCCGAAAGCGATAACAAGCTGCAGAGTGCCCCCTGTCAGCATTAAACCGCAATTAGAACAAACATTGGCGAGCCTGAAAAAAAAAGGAGTCTTAAAAAGCGTGACAGAGCCAACGCAATGGGTGAGCAGATTAGTTGTTGCCACCAAGAAAAATGGTGAAATGCGAATATGCATTGACCCACAAGCGCTGAACGAGGCTCTCGAACGAGAACGTCACACATTGCCCATCCTCGATGATGTGGTATACCCGATCTTGCCAAAGCAAAAATCTTCTCAAAACTAGACTTGCGAGAAGTGTATTGGCAATGGGCTCTCGATGAGCCAAGCTTTATGACGACATTTCAAACACCAAAAGGTCGTTACCGATGGCTCCGGAGGCCTGCCGTTTGAACTTGCGGTAAGCAGCGAAATTTTCCAAAAAAGACTTCCAGTGGCACTCGAAGGACTGAACGGAGTTCTCTGCTTTGCAGACGACATTCTTCTCTTTGAAGTGGGCAAAAATGAAAAAGATGCTGTCAAAGATCATTACAAGAAATTAGAGAGTCTACTCCGGAGATGCCCACAAATTGGAAGTCGTCTCAACAAAGAAAAAACGCAGCTTAGAGCCTCATCAACTGTCTTCCTAGGACACGTGCTAACGAAAGAAGGACTAAAAATTGATCCAAATAAAGTCAAGGTAATTGAACAGATGCCGAAGCCAGTCGATGTCCAAGGAATTCAGCACTTCTGTGGAATGATCAACTACCTCTCCAGATTCCTGCCGAAAATATCGCGTGTATTAGAGCCATTGAGAAAATTCACTGTCAAGGATACACCATGGCATTGAGGAAAACCGCAAGAAGAACCATTTCAGAAGGCAAAAGACGCTGTAACAAGAGCTCCAATTCTGGCCTACTTCGACTCACGAAAGCCGCTGGAAATTCAATGTGATACAAGCGATCTTGGACTCAAAGCAGCTATTTTTCAAGACGGACATCCAGCCTCGTTCGCCAGCAGAGCACTTACACCGACAGAAATCCGCTATGCACAAATTGAAAAGGAAATGTTGGCTATTGTCTTTGCATTAAACAAGTTCCATCAGCACACATTCGGAAGAGAAACAAAGATCATCAGCGATCACAAGCGCCTTCAAGCGATCCTGAAGAAACGATTCAATCAAGTTCCAAGACGACTACAAGGCATGATTCTTTAGACGCAAAGATACAACTTTGTCATCGAGCACAGACCAGGCAAGGAATTACTTTTGGCTGACGCGATGTCACGAGCGTTTCTTCCCAACGAAAGCAATGAACAAGAACTGGAAAACGTCAACGTCGTACACCACCTTCCTGTGAGAAAAGAAACCCTGGAGAAGATACGCTCTGCGACTCAGAGAGGTGAATCGCTGCAAAGGTTGAAAACAATCATCTTGTCAGGTTGGCCACAAGATAAGCGTCAACTACCCCAAGATATGCACGTGTACTTCACATATAGAGATGAGCTTGCAGTTGAAGACAACCTCATATTCAAGGGATTACGCCTAATCGTACCAATGTCTCTGCGAGGTTAGATCAAAGCAACACTCCACTCATAACATCTTGCGATTGAGAGCTGTCTACGACGTGCTCGTGAATGTGTCTTTTGGCCAGGAATGAATGCAGAATTAAAAGACCTCATCGCAGGGTGCGAAATATGTCAAAAGCACGGACACTCTCAGCAACGAGAAACTCTCCCTCCTCATCCAGAACCAAGCTATCCTTGGGAGCGAGTTGGATGCGACATTTTCGAATTTAAATGAAAGAACTTCTTGATTACAGTGGATTACTACAGCAACTTTTGGGAAGTGAACCAAAGGAATTCAATGACCTCCAATCAAGTAATACTCAAACTAAAGTCTCACTTTGCACGACACAGAATACCAAAAATTCTGATAAGCGACAATTGACCACAATTCACCAGCGAAGAATCCAACAACTTTTCAAAAAAGCTGGAACTTCAAACACAAAACGTCAAGCCCAGGGTACCCGCGTTCCAATGGAATGGCTGAATCGGCCGTAAAGACGCCAAAAATGCTGCTCAAGAAAGCAGAAGACAGCCACTCAGACCCACAAATGGCGTTTCTTGATTACAGAAACTCCGCTGCAAGAACTGAACGCTAGTTCTGCGCAATTGCTCATGGGTCGCCACACTAGAACGACTTCACCAACATCATCAGAGCTACTGCAGCCCAAAACAATCGACGTGCGCGACAAAAGAAAGGCGAAAAGGCAAAAAACAACGTTTTGCTACAACTGACAAGCCAAAGATTTGCCGAGCCTCAGTGAAGGCCAAAGCGTCACAGTTCGACCACTGAAAGGCGGGACATGGGTCAAAGGGACCATCATAAGAGGAATTGACGGAAGATAGTATGACGTTGAAGTTGGCGACAGCGTCCTGCGAAGGAACCGAGTATTTATCAAACCAATACTTTCTGCAACTGTCGATAATAACCAACACGAACAGCCCGACACTACAACGCAACCAGAAGATACCAGAGCGACAAGCCAGACAAACTGCACTCCCGTGAGACCTCCAAGAACGACAAAACATCCCAAGAGACCAGGCGCGTAGCCAGGGGGGGGGGGGGGGGGGGGGGGGCTGATGGGGCTTCAGCCCCCCCCCCCCCCCCCCCCGAATTTTTTTCGTGCCGGCATGCACCGCCGACCAAAACTACCACCGACGCCGGGAATAATAATAATAGTAATAATAATAATAATAATAATAATAATAATAATAATAGTAATAATAATAATAATAATAATAATTTATTTCCCATTAAAAGAATTACATGGTGGGGTTCTGGATAAAAAGTTGCACGCTAGCAACTTGACCAGCCCAAAAACCCATCAAAGGCAACAGAGGGCGTCGGGCGCTCACATGTGAGTAAACAGATTGGAAGGTGTCAATTTACAAAAAAAATATGTGTATACGAGACAGGTAGTAATACACTTTAACAATTAGAAAAACAAGTAGTCTGCATTAACAAGGGAATATTGAATTTATACATGAGCATTATAGATTACATAAAGAAAGTCTTATTATACAAAAACAGGCAGAAAATTAGGGAAAAAACATAACATAGCACTATATTCAGTGCAGCATAAACTAAAGCAAATAAAGGGGGGAAAAGTCATATAGTATTGCATATGAACAAACTAATTAAACAACAAGGATTAGTTTGACTGAAAGTAGTTGTGCAGGCTGCATAAGGACAGAAGGTCTATTTCTCGTAAGGCGAGGTTATTGAGTAAAGTCGGAAGTGTATGTCGAAGCATTTGTTGACCATAATTCGTTCTTGAGTGCGGAATGTTCCATTGTGCAGGTGTCCTAGTGTCATAGGCTGCGACATGTTCGTGTAGGCGAGCTATGTTCAATCATTCTGCATTCTGTCTACAATGTCTTTTTCACGCTCGAAAGACATTTCGGCACGAACATTGCGAACTCGGGCTGGATTCATGGCACCTGGGGTGGATTTCGTGGCACCTGTGGTCACGTAACGCAAGGAGCCCCCTCCGAGCACGAACTTTCAAGGGCTTTTCGATAGCGAGCGGGCGCGTTGCGGCATCTCGCAGCGGCCGCGGAATCTACGGAGCGCATGGATTTCAATTCCGAAACTGTATGGGTGTAACGTTCTCATAAACTTTTGACGCGAAAGGTGCACTGACATTTCCAAAGGCGTGCTTTAATGGATTTTCAATTCTGGAACTTTATGGGGTTAATGCTGTTATAAACTTGGACCAACATGCGTGCACTGGAGCCCTCGTGTCCAAGCCGTTCCATAAATGAAAGCACGCGCTCGCAATCTTCCACACGCACGAAAATACTAAATATTACCGTGACTGTGAGCTAGCAGCTGATAATTTTCTCCAAACATTTTCAGGAAGCGTGCCCAATGTGATCGATCAGCTGGACCAGGGCAGGCAAAATAAAATTTGAGAAAACAGGAGAAAGGAAATGGCCTATTATTGAGGAAATTCTTTTTGCGGGCTGCAAGGTCTGGCTCTCGTTGGCCACAGGGACAGTGGTCCTATGGATTTAAGAATAGGCCCCGCTGAAAATACAGGTATTTTCAGAGCGCTTCTTCGCATGCGAGCTAATTGTGGAGATACATGTCTGAAGAACCATTTGGAAAGTTGCCGCAGTAATGCCTCGTATTTAAGCCCAGATGCACAAAACCAAATTATAGAAATTTGTGGCGAAATTATCAAAGAAAGCCTAGTTGCAAAAGCAGGCTGCTTCTCCATACGTCCTGACGAAACGACGGACATCGCCGGAATCGAACAGCCTACTGTTTGTGCAAGGTACCTAAGCAAGGATGAAAACAACATCGAAGGAGTGTGTTTAGGTTTTAGCACCGGAATAGATGCCCTCTCCCTTTGCGACTGCAGGTTCTATGTAAATGTGTACAAACTGTTCCAGATTCTAGTCACCCTTCCAGTGACCACTGCCAGCGCAGAGAGAATATTTTTTAATAAGAGTTTACTAAAAAAACTACTTTGTCTGTGGAACGCATGGTTAGACTGGTGCTTCTATACACCCACAGAGACGTCGTATCAACGTCTCCGAAGTCATTGACCGCTTCGCTCAACTTCCCCGCCGAGAGAAGTTTGTCCTTTAGATAGCGAAGCAGCAAAAATCAATGCAAGTAAAAAGCTCTGTTCCTTCAGGTCCATAATCTCGTAATTATGAAAACATATGAGTGTTCGTTAGCTTTTAAAACCGCAGAAATTTTAGCCGTTTATTCTAGCAGTTAACATCATGATCAAAATTATCATGCGAATACGAAAATTACGAGGACATCAATAACCAATTTTCACCGACCTTGCTCATTGAAAGCCCGGCCCACGCGGCGTTTGCCAAAAACACACTCGGATATTGGGTAGTATAACTTGCCGCATCATCTGTGGCTTTCGTTTGTCCTTTTCTTTCCTTTTTAGCTACCTGCTTTTATTTCTTTTTTGAAACGAAGCAAAACCCTCCTTAAATTTTGGGTGCAGAGTAATTGTTGCCGCTGTGCAGGCAGTTAAATTACACATTTTCGTACTGATTTCTGCATTATTCCTCTATTATTCTACCTGTATGGTGCTGTCACGACCGCTGCATGGCCCGAGTACATATCACGATTTCTGCGATCATAGTTTTGTTCTTGCCTAGATCATCTGTCTTTCTGTGCGCAAAGTTTACTATCTCTGACTCCGCCACGTGTTTATTTGTCTTGTTTGACGCAGTATATACAGTGACATTTGCTTAAATACGTAGATTTATTGGAGACTTAGACGTATATTTAAATATCTTGTTGCGAGGTGTGTATACAAGCAGTGAACTCTGTTTCCAGAGACTCGTTTTTTCCCTTTAGCGAGTTGTATCTTCGCATTTGTATATTCCATTCTATCTTCGCATTTCTAATGTATATTTTGCAGAACTCCTACTTTTATGTGACTTCCACAGATACGAAGATGAGAGGATTGCCCTTCGGACGGCTTTGGGGCACTTAGACGACAGGCCTTTTACGGAGGAAACGATCTTGGGCGCGTGGCCTCGTGCGTCTGCTGTGTGCAGAGCTACAAAGGCGCTGCTGTGTTTTTTGAAGTGCGCAAGCCTGTATGAACGCCTGTGACGAAACTCAGCGATGAACGCTTAACTTTAAATGTGCAACGTGTTAACTGTGAACTTCTCTCTTCCTTCTCTTTCAATCCCTTCTCCCCCTTCCCCCGTGCAGGGTAGCCTACTGGGCTCAGCATGGTTAACTCCCTGCCTTTCCCTTATGTCTTCTCTCTCTCTCTCTCTCTCCTACTTTTTATTTGTACTCACTGTTGCGAGTATAATCTCTGTGTAATTACAATACACGACCGGTAACAGCTGCTCCTGCGCAATCTATTGCAACGAGGGACAGCGTCATTGAGGTTTTTCCCTGGCCGTTGCATATGTTCAAAAATGTGAACAAGGTTCTTGAACGACGAAGATTCATCAAAATATTTTTCCTCAACTTATTCATTTCATGGCCTTTACGTTCTTCATATCAGCTGTATACACTGCTTTGCTGGTTTCGAACTGATGTAGTTCTAATGTGTGTGTGATATTTCCTTTCCTTATTAAATAGACAAAAAAAAAAGCGCGGCCGCATTGATATCAGTTATTTCTGCCAGAATTTTTAGGACATCCGAATATATTCTTTTATGAAAAAATACATATTTTACTTGACAGTGCGTAGCGTTCAATAATTCGTTTGCAGCATCTAATATACAATGGCATTGATAATGCAGTTATTAATTATGTATTTGATCCCTCGACAACTTCTATAAGGAGGAGGCCGCGCTGCAACCTGAGCCCCCCCCCCCCCCCCCCCCCCCGAACAAAATTTCTGGCTACGCCACTGCAAGAGACTCGAGGATTTTGTCGTCGGTTGAAGGGTTATCTCCAAAAAAGGAAAGATGTTACAAGAACATTCAAGAGATGGCGCCACCATTCCGTACGTACTAGGGTGCCTCGATGCCCAGCGCCGCCGTCCAGGGTGGAGACAACCCCGCTGGCGCCGCCATATTGTGTCACACGAGCTGAGATTCAGCTACGCTTGCGTTCATAAAGTGTTACTCGCGGCGCGCTTCCAAGTGCTTTGCCTTGATGAGGATTTTTTTATCGGTGTCCCATCTGCATATCTTTATAACCAATAGCCGTTAACTCGTCGAAGGTCGAAGACGTAAATGTATGGCGCCGGGAACATGCCCCAAGTTGCCTAATTCAATCACATTTAATATGCCGTGTGTATGTTTAAAATACGCACTATTTTTTTTTTTTTTGCGCTTCGATGCTTGGTATATAAGGTTTGCGACCCCCTGTGTGTGGAAGTTTTTCTTTTTCGCTGTTGTATTTTGGTTTACACGTCACGCCTCCATTACCGTAGCCAGCCACTCGCGCACGGCGGTTAGTTTCCCTTGCGTTGCGCTTGCTCTTCGCGTTCGTTGCAATTATTTGACGATATCTACGCGCAATTTTTGCTTTTTTTGCCCACAAAACTGTGTGCTGACAGGATTAAGCTGGTGTCAAAATAACTGCGATGTGAAAATAAGGTTTAGTTAGTGCTGTAGAGAAAAATGTAACGTAACTTGTCTGTGTCAATCTTGCGTAGTACACACAAGAAATCAAACGATGCACAAAATACATTTACTTATAATGTCTAGTACAATCAATCATGAAAGAGATATGTACATGAAAAATTATATGTACTGTGTGGCGCCTGAAGGTTATGTTGAAAGACGAGATAAAAAACAAATTCGCAAGGTAGGCTCGACACACAATTCGGGATAGAGAGAGTTTTTTTTTTTATTTATTCATTACTTGGGGGGGGGGGGGGGGTTCAAGTGAGTACATCAACCTTATTACACACAATATAAATCGAAAACAAGAATGCAAACAAGAAAACGCAACCGCGGGTAATATTAATCAAGATATCCAGCCAGATATCCAGCCAGAATACATACATCAGCTACCATCGAATACGTCGCATCAGCCAAACACATCGATGGCGAGTACAGAACATTTCATAAATAACCATTAGAACACTGATAACTACATTGAAAAAATAAACAACACTGCATACATATCACGTACAAAAACCGTAAATGAAACTAAGACCGTCAAATACAGATTAGCAATGTTTTTCACTTCGAAAATATAGTCCATGATGATGTAGGGCTGTTGACTTTAACAGACGGCGCCCATCCTGTCGATTTCCCTCGTATTGGTCCTCTTCAAAGTGTTTCTAAGTACAGGTAAAACAACAAAAGTGATTATTGATATGAAAAGTTGCCTTGTAAATACAGAGAACCCATTACAGTGCTTAAAAATAAATTTTAGCAGAAGCAATGCTGTATTACCTCGCTTCACACGTTTCGAAGAAATGCACAGGCTACAACAGACACCATGCCAGAAAGCGCCGAAACATTTTGGTCCCATGATGCCCCTTAACTCTACTACACCTGGGCATACCGTGCACAGGCACTTAAAGACCGTCACAGTACCCACTACGATCGGGAATGAGCACGAATGACCATCGGCTTACGATCACCACGCTACAAATATGTACAAGTCTAAAAAATCAGCTATGTAACGTAACACCCTGAGGTCCGCAAGATATCTCCTGAGAAATCAGAGAAAATCACAATGTTTCGCTTACCACGTACAAAACAGCCGCTCTCCCCAGACGAAGCACTGCGTTCTTTAGTCCCAAATAACCAGTACCGAAAAAAGAAAGAAAAGAAACAAGAGACACACACGATGTGTGCTTCCCGTGAAAAAGGAAAATAGGTGGCTTACGTGACGATTCGTAGCTAATGTAAGACTATTTCGCGGCTAAGCATCTTCGTCAGTCCTTAAAATAAGGGTACAGACTGCGCCCATCAAAACGAAAAAAGCCTATGCGACGCGCGCTCGCAAACCATACGCTACTCAGACAGCATCGGTGCAGTGCTTACTTAGTTCGTGAGCGAACGTAGGTACGTGAGCGAGGATCAGAGAATACTTTCTTATTTAAATGAAAAACACGGTGCGGTAGTCTAAACATTCTTGACACTTACCTCGCAAATGCAGGAGTTATCCGTTGCCTTCCAGTGATCGCGCTTTACTTGGGCTTCCCATCTCTTCCGTCGCTCTGGGTCCCGGGGGAAGCGAAAACAACGCAGTCCTTTACGCGTCGATCCGGCGCACTTGGGAACACAACAGCCCGTCATGTCGACACGATGCACTTGATAGCTTGTCAGTCATGCGGCTGAACACTGTCTAGCAAGTAGAAGCGTCCGCGAAGCATCCGCGCGCACTGTGCCTCGAACTCAGCACCGGCACCAAGCAATCGCAACGGCTCGCTGTGACACAATATGGCGTCGCAGCGAGAAAGCGGCGGCGCGGGGGCGGTCAAAGGTTGACACCACCCTGAACGGCGGCGCTGGCATCGAGGCACCCTAGTACGTACAGTGTTTACAGTAGTTAACACACTGGCCGCGCGCCCCTTCTGAAACCTCCGCTATGGTGGCTAGAAGCCACCATACCTCCGCTCCCTCCGTCGCGGCAACCCTCCTCCTCTATGAACTTAGAGCAGACGAAGTATCAAGTTGGCCCTCCTGCTCCTCTCCTGCTCATCGGCCGCCCCGTCTAAACACTCTATTCCTCCATGTAACCACACCCATTCTTGTGTACTCCATGCTTAATAAACCCAGTTAACCCCCGTTAACACAAGCCCAGTGCTCTATCGCCCACTAAATGAGACATAACGAAACAGATGTCACCATTGCTTTATTGACAATTTAATCAATCGGATTACTTACGTTCAACATCAAAAGAAGAACAAAATACGACTAAACGGTTATCCTTCGCTGTGTTTATTGACCTAAAAGGAGCGTATGACAATATTGCTCAGTGACGCTATACTTTATACTCTTGAATCAGTTGGTCTTGGAGGTCGAGAACATCGCTGCACCCGCAGCTTGTTACATATGATATCATCATGCACACCGAAGACGGCATGACCTTTCAACACTACACGTACCGCGAATTTTCCGCAAAGACCTCACACTCGTCTACCTTATATTTATTGCTCACAGAGAAAGCCTAACCAGAGAAGTATGGGATAGTATCGAGAGAGAAAAAAATGGATTATGCCAGATGACATGAACGCACAACTACCCTTTAGTAGGATAAAAATAAAACAGCATGAAAATTACAGGTTGAGAGATTACAAGTTGCACCAGGCTAAGAGACCTGCATAAATATAACACTCACGCTATGTGCAGCATAACGTCTTAAGCGGCACCCAGGCTTCATTGTCAAAATCTGTATATAAAAATCCCAATCTGAAAGGAAATTAGGTGAAATCTGTTCGATATTGCAAACAATCTTTTTACGTTTAGGTGCCTTTATCCACTGAAATTAATCTAACAATTAAAAACAACTATGCGATTCAACAAGCAATGCAAGAGTTATTCAAATACACACAGCATAAATATTAGAGAGTTTTAGAATAGGGCCCCAAACGTTTTGGGGCCTCAAAGAAATAGCGTCGACACCACTGCGCATGCGCGAGACGCTAACTGCGCTTGAGTTTTGCGTTGGGCACGCTATTTCACCGATTTAGCGGGAGCCCCAAAAGCAGGCCCAAAAGCTTTGCGTCAACTAAGATGGCGGCACCCATCGAAGCGGCGGCTCTCCGAGTACCAAACTCGGTTTGATTCGTGGTAACGCGTGAAGTTCGTAAGCTAGGAGAAGTGACTGCGGTTATCGCTTTCTCTCAACTAACGTGTTTAATGAAGATTGATTCATTAGACGCCGCTGATTCTGAATTCGATTCTCGATTTCATGGCTCGTAGGCCTAACGTGGATTAGCTTGGCTGGTGAAGGCACGTCAAATTGGTTACTCAAAATTAGGCGCAACAAATCGCTTGCTGCTAATAGAATAACCTCTTAATTGTAATTAAACGTAAAACCACGAAAGTCAAAATTACTCTTCCTATCATAAAATGGTATAGTTTATTTTAATATTTATAATAGTTTTTCTTTGACACCGTAGTGGCGCTGCAAGCGCAAGACGCTATTCGCAAACGCAAAGCCCTATTCTTAAGCTCATCACTCTTGCATGCCCCAACGCTAACACCCGCAAAGCTCTTTGGGGCCCCAAACTTTTGAGGCCCCTATTCTAAAACTCTCTATTAAATAATGGGAACCATAAAGCCTAATTCACTGTTTTTTAAGAACCAAAAACAAAAATTAGAATTCAATTACACGCGAAGCAAACATACTTTCGCCAGCTGTCGCAACCGAGAAATGTGCAGCGCTGAAAACAGTTAGCGCAGCATTTTCGGTGCCCAGGTCACTTCACTGCTGCTCGTAGGCTTCACCGTTGCTTCGATGAAGCAAAGATGCTTTCCGTGCGATGTCGGATACGTCAGATTGAGAACGCAGTACACGCACAAGGGCAAATCACCGGTGCCTTCTCGAGGGGCGTTTGGCGATGTAGCTGAACGACCTGGTGTTGTCACTGGCCACTGATGATTAACCTTTCTTCGCCCCGCACAATACATAGTCCAACCACATATTGTTGTAGAACCTGTCAAAAAAAGTATAAATATGTATACAAATGTGATATTTGTTTCTGTTACGAAAATAAAGACAGCTATAATTCCGCTCGTCTTAATTTTTAGATTTTGACTTGTAGAGAAATGTCGGCACGGTCTTTTTGTAACCAAGTTTCGAAAGCACTTTACGATTTTTCTTTAATTTCGACAATTTTGATGTTGTGACGTAATACGCTAATTCATCTAGGTTGTACATATATTATAAATGACTACAGGTGGTACAACACACGAAAACGCATAACACGTGCAGCCGTGGCCGCATACGAATGGGCGAACAAGCTTGGCGCACACAGTTAGAAAAATCAAAAAGACGGCTCTGCGGGAACACCTAGCTGCGACTCAATTTCGCGGGTAAGTTGAGCGAGTGTCCCAGACCATTCACCAATAGCTACACCAAATAAAATTTTCACAGCACAAAATTTAACTGTACGCGACAGGCATATAATTTTTGCAATTGGTTAAGTCACCTGCGACTTAATTTCGCGAGTAAGTTGAGCGAGTGTCCTAGACCATTCACCAATAGCTACACCAAATAAAATTTTCACGGCACAAAATCTAACTGTACGCGACAGGCATACAATTTTTGCAATTGATTAAGTTAAGTTAAACAACACACCAACATGAGAGGGACAATGCTATCGGAAGGAAGCAATTCTTCGTCACTAAACAAATACAATTCTAGAAAAAGCAAATTTAGACATAAAAAGGCTGAAGAAACGCTGTGTTGCCTACCCAGATAATCCTGGCGTCCGTGTACTGCTAGGGAATGTCCGCAGAACACACCAACCAAAAGGAGACCCCATCCGGGGCTATGGTTAGTTGTCTTTGTATCACGCTAAATGTTTTACAGTCACAATCGTTATGTTTGCAATGTCTGCACTACACATCTCGCACACCAGCAAACAAAAACATAATGGGCAAACTTGCAGATTGCTTCAACAAAGTGCGTTACGAAGCACAGGAAAATGTGACTATCCGCTGTAGAACGACCTGCAATCGAGATGCTAGCCAACAGCCCAACTCGTCAAGGATTCCCCCCCCCCCCCCCTTCCAAAAAACAAAAAACAAAACACGCGAGCACTTCCTGTTGAACGAAGAAAGTATGACAGCCGCTAAGAAAGAAAGAAAGAAAACGTGAACCTGGAGGTAAACAGCAGATTAGCGAGGACCTAAGCGCGTGTTTTGCGTTCTTCACGAACCATGGAGACACGCCTCCGTAGGAGCGCGGCAAGCATAGGCGGATCGCCCTCACGCTTCGAGGAAAGAGTGTCACGAGCATTTTTTTTTATGACGTGGCACTCAAAACGACATCGACGCCTCATTTGCATGCACGACACGCCTCGAATTTTTAGCGTGACATGTAGCTTGCCATTTTTTAGAGGTCAGATACTTTGTAAATTTGTGTATTTAGAGTTCTACTGAATCAAATTTTTTTTTTTTGCCTTATAGTCAGTTTCTCATCTCAGATACTTTATTTGAGTGTATTGTACATGTGTGGAAGGGAGACAGTTGAGGAGAAAAGCATAGGAAGACACTATCCTGGATGAACAGGCGCGATTGAAGCGTCTCCTATTGTAAGCTCGGGCTTCATGACATTGTGATTACGTGTTTCGTGTGCTGATTTCCTTTTTTTTTTTTTTTCTTTGATGTGAAGTTCTCCTTGCGAGCACTCCCGGACTCTGCTGATCATGGCTGCAGCTGCTGTATTGCCGAATAGCTCATACAGAGAACAACTTAGTATATGCAGGTCCAAAGCACATGCTGGATCTGTGTGAAGTGGAACGTTCGTGAAACGGTCAGTAATGCACATAAAACTAAACGCGATGCATAACTGCGAGTCGGCCTAGTTGGAACAGATTCATTTTCTTAAATTTTTGCGCACAAACAAACAGGGACGAAGACGAGGAGACACAAGGACGAGCGCTTTGCTGATGTTTATTATTGAAGAACCACCGGCTTAAATACCCACAGATCTGCGCGATCCTTTCAATAGAACATGTCAAGAGCGCATAAAATAACGCTTGTCATGAAAAGCCGCTACGCGGTCAGCATAAAAAGCAGCAATGTTCATAAAACAAGCACAAAAGGCGAAAACGCGTTAAAGATATGATGACAGCAGCGAATTCTCTATATCTAACAATGAAACAGAAGGATGACTGATGCATTTTAAGTGCGAATGCACTTCTTAAGCGACCCCGAAAACTCCGCCGGGATCCGCGCTCCTCCTCCTCTCCCCTAGCAACGGCGCGAGGAGCGGAGAGGAGCGTCTGTAGCCACGGCGCAGCGACGTCACGCCCCACGTGACTGCGCGCGCTCCGCCCTCCGCTCCGTGGCTGCGCGCGCCCCGCGCCGGCTCCGCACCGCTCTCCGCGCCGTGACGTCACGGCGCGTTGTGCAGCTGGCGCCTCCGCGCCGTGGCTGCGCGCGCCGCGCCGGCTCCTCGCACCCTCTCCGCGCCGTGACGTCACGGCGCCATGCAGCTGGTGTGCCTCTCCCCCCGTTAGGTTTGCACTCACCCTCGGCCGCCGCCTCTCCCCTCGCGCTGACAGCTCCCTCCTCGCCCGGTAACAGCCCCTCGTGTGCGTACTCTCCCCACCGCTCACCCCCTCTCCAACCGCCTGGCGTGTTTCGCTCCGCCGTCACGTGTTGTGTGTGTGGCGCCGGCGCGTCAGTCGTGCTCTCTCGCTGCCGTCTCCTTCGCTCGGCTCTGCAGTTTCGCGCTACCAGAGGAAATCCGAGGAAAACTTCGATCGCGCCCTGCGGAGACGTTTTTGAGGCGCGATTTTGCTTCGTCAGTCAGTAACTGGTCTTAATAATGCCATTTTGGAAGTAGCAACGCGACGATGCGAGACGGCGCAAATATCAAGTGTGCAGCAAGCGTTTGCGCACGCCGGATGGTAAACAAAAAAAGCCTTTTGCCCTCGCCTTGTCGGTTGCGGCAACTTAAGGCGCAGCAGCATGCCATCACAGCGAAGTTCTTGTCCCTAACACGTTTGATCCGTTTGTGCGTACAGCACTTTCGTCGCACAGGCCCGAGAATGGCAGTCGGAGCGCACTGGAAAGAAAAAAATATACAAACGCGCGACGCGAACTTCCACGTGACACGGATTGGCCAATGGGGGAGCGGAGGAGGCTGGGGCGACAGGAGGCGGCTAAGAGAGGGCAAGGAGGAAGCGCCGGGGTGAGCGCGGTGGCGGCAAGATCTAAGAATGGCGCTACTTTTATAAATATAGGGGCTTTACTGCAGTTTAGTCGCGCGCGCCCCCTCATAGCATCACCCCGTGCTTCGCACTTCCTCATACTCCCCTTCGGGGAAATGCGGGTTTTTTTTTTCTTTTAGTTTTTCAATCCAGTGAGCTTCCACAATTTCTCTCGCGGTTTGATTTCTATGCCTAAACAAAATGGCGGTGCTTTCAAGACAAGGTGAGCACGCATGTTCTTCACAATGCATCGCCAAATGCGTACTAGGGCGACCTTTGAGACTAGACAAGTGTTCCCTTAGTCTCGTGTTAACGCATCTCGAAGTCTGCCCTACGTACACATGACCACACGTCAAAGGAATCTGATAAACAACGTTCATCGCGCGATCGACAAATTGGTTCTTACGTGGATGTTTTATACTACATCCTTTCTTAGCATCATCCTTACTTTCAAACTTACTTTTGACCTTAGAACACACACTACCTATTTTGTTTTTTGCTGAAAACACCACTTTTACTTCGTAACTCCCAGCCACCTTCTTAAGTCTGTGTGAAAGGCCATGAACATACGGAATCACTGACACCTTAGAAGCTAAATCTTTCTGTCTTTGATTACTTGTGCATGATTCTTTATCCTTTTTTAGTTTTTTCATTAATCTAGAGCATGACGCCAGCATTACAGCGAGCGGGTACCCAGCCTTTCTCAACCGATTGACTTGTTCAAGAAATGCAATGTTTACTGGGTGATAACATGATTTCAACAACGCTGACCTGAAACATGAAATGACTATACCATTCTTCACAAGCCTGTAATGGTTAGAGGCATAGTTCATTATCGGTTTTCCATCTCGGGGCGAGATGGAATTTGTCGATTGCGCGATGAACGTTGTTTATCAGATTCCTTTGACGTGTGGTCATGTGTACGTAGGGCAGACTTCGAGATGCGTTAACACGAGACGAAGGGAACACTTGTCTAGTCTCAAAGGTCGCCCTAGTACGCATTTGGCGATACATTGTGAAGAACATGCGTGCTCACCTTGTCTTGAAAGCACCGCCATTTTGTTTAGGCATAGAAATCAAACCGCGAGAGAAATTGTGGAAGCTCACTGGATTGAAAAACTAAAAGAAAAATGCATCAGTCATCCTTCTGTTTCATTGTTAGATAAAGAGAATTCGCTGCTGTCATCATATCTTTAACGCGTTTTCGCCTTTTGTGCTTGTTTTATGAACATTGCTGCTTTTTATGCTGACCGCGTAGCGGCTTTTCATGACAAGCGTTATTTTATGCGCTCTTGACATGTTCTATTGACAGGATCGCGCAGATCTGTGGGTATTTAAGCCGGTGGTTCTTCAATAATAAACATCAGTAAAGCGCTCGTCCTTGTGTCTCCTCTTCTTCGTCCCTGTTTGTTTGCGCGCAAAAATTTAAGAAAATGCAAACGCGATGTGTACAATTGTCTTTATTGCAATCATATTCAACGTATAATCTCATGCAATGTTTGTTTATTATGCACTATAACACTGTTCATGAGCTATATGCCGAAACGCAAGCAGCAGTTCAGGCAAATGAGTGAGACGTCGACGCAGTAAGGTCGCGAGGACCAAGGCGATGTTTGAGGATTCTCGAGACAAGAATGGTGAGGAGGAGGCGTATGCCGAGAGAAGTACGACGCGAAGGAAAGTGGTGAGGTTGGCAAGTCATTTCTTCGTCTGTGGCCCAATAATAACTGGTGCGCACGCATGTGCTTTTGCGCGCACGTGCTCTCGCGCGTGCTACACGACGTGACGCACGCGCCAATCGTCTGAACGAGCTAATTGGCGTTGGCACGAGGAAAGCATGGTTGTGCCCTCGTGGTTATAGTGTCACGCTGTTGTGCTGGGAGACCTATAGATTCGCTCCTACCGTCGGAGACGTAATTACTATATTATTTTTTTGTGAGCTATTCGGCAAGGCAGCAGCAGCCACGGTCCGCTAAGTACAGGAGGGTTTGCAAAGAGAACTTCGAACTAAAATAATTGCCACCATTCTTGGAAATAATATAATTTTACCCCTGCTCTGTGCAATCGTTTTTTTTCTCTCTCTCTTTATTTTGTTATCGACTCAGACACTGTCACCCCGCTATTATCACCAGGATATACAAGAACTTGAGTTTAATAGTTCTGACACAATAACGGTGCCTCGACGGGCGTTGATGTTCAGCCTTGTTAGTAAAGACATACTTAGGGTTGTTTAAGCGCAATGACAGATGGGGTGGGCTGCACCACGCGTCACAGAACGTCCATAGCTGCAGATATTGTGTATAGGGTTGTTTCATAAATGTTTTGTAGTGTCGAGACACAGAGATAGACTCACTAGGCTAATTACTGAGGCAGCGAAAATAGCAAGCTTAAATGGCAAGTGTGTGAGCATGCCTTCGCTTATTTTTTCAAAAAAGAACTATCTTTTTTATATGTGATATAGTGCGCCAATGGCACACTATATCACATACGGCTGTAGCTTGCAGACGGCTGTAGCTCGGATAGGGGGCGAAAAAGGTGGCCGACATTGCCGTTTGTTATTGGACAGCGGAAGCCAGCGGACATTTATTGAATGTGGATTAGCAAAAGAAATAGGTGCGATGATAATACAAAAGGAAAGGCTGACAATTGGTTCGTTCGGAGGAGACGAAAAATTGAAACAAATGAACGTTGTGCTAGTAACTACAGCGACGCGAGAAAACAAGTCAGCCACGGTGATCGAAGCTCTACAAGTCGACGTCATATACCACAGTTGTCTACCTGCTCCAAATCAGAAACTCAACGAGAGAATGAAACAACTAAAGCTACGAGTGGCGGATAACAGAACCGAGACGACTGCAACAGACGGCATAAGGCTGCTTCATCGGCTCAGATTATTACTGGTAGTTCGTCACTGGTAGAACACAAAAAATCGAAAGCAGACTGATGGATGTCGAGACAATACTGGGTTGGGTGCTGCAAGGCCCATCGGAGCAAACTAAAACAAAATTAACTCAAGCCCAAAATCAAGCAGTCATGGTTCTGAAGGTTGAAACTGCGGAAACAAAACTACAGCAAGAGCTACAGAGGTTTTGGAGCTTGGAATCAATGGAGATCAAACAGCATAGTTGCACTGCTACAGAAGCTGAAATTGTAGAAGAATTCGAGAATAAGATAGTACAACTAAACGGTCGGTATCAAGTCAGCTTGCCGTGGAAAGAAAACGTTAACTTGTAAATCAACAAGGAAAATGCAATGGAAAGACTCCTCCAACTGACGAAGAGGTTAAAGAAAAACGAAGACATGCTGTGTCGCTACGATCACGCTACCTCAGAATATATGACATTGGGAGTCGCGGAGGAGGTTCAGGAATCCTCAGAACCACTGACCACGTTGTGTTACTACATGCCACATCACGCGGTTATTCGAGAGGACCGAGCGACGACAAAAGTTCATGTAGTATTCGACGCCTCTTCACACACGCGGAAAGGCATGTCATTAAACGACAATCTGGAGGCAGGACCTAATTTAAACGAAGACATGCTGTCACTGCTAATCAACTTACGAAATGAAAAGGTGGACCCTAGTAGGAGACGTTGAAAAGTCATTCCTACAAATTTCAGTCCACGAAGAGAATAGAGATGCCATGAGATTTCAGTGGTGGAAGCATGACGCTGACGGAAAGCTGCTGAATGAAGTACAAACCTGGCGCTTGACTAGAGTTACTTTCGGTACAACACCGAGCACGTTTCTTCTGGCAGCTACAATCAAGCACATTTTGAAAGAAGTGGCTGAGCGAGTTCTAGATACAACAAAAAAACTACAGAAAGCGATTTACGTGGATGATGTAATCATAGGAGCAGCAACGTTTGATGGAGCTGTCAAGCTGTACAAAGAGGCAAAACAAGTGTTCAAAGAGGCGGCGATGAACTTGAGAAAATGAACATCGAATGAAGAGAGATTAAACAAAATAATAGATAAAAACGAAACGGACGACGCTCACATGGAGATTCGATCGAAAGGATACACAATGCTTCTCGGCATGATATGAAAGCACTCAAAAGACGTGCTATCCTTCCCTGTGGACAAGTGGGCGTCCTTACCAGCAATAACGTACTTAACCAAAAAGACAGTGTTGCAAGCAGCAGCAAGGATATTTGATCCGCTTGGTTTACTGTCACCTTTTACGATACGAGAAAAAATAGGCTTTCAAAGACTGTGGAAAACGCGCGTCACGTGGGATGATCCACTATACCTAAAGAAGAATGCGACAAGTGGAAGGACCTGATGTCCGAAGCGGAGGAGCTGCGAGTTCTAGTAATTCCGCGATGCTACGCAAGCAAGGATCAAGCAGTACAAGCAGACAAGCTGCATGCGTTTGCAGACTCGAGCATACGGAGTGGCAGCATACTTGGTACTAGTGTACAACGATGCAACAAAAGAGTCAAGCCTGTATACTGACAGCGAAAAGCCGTGTAGCTCCAATCAAAGAGCCAAGTTTAGCAAGACTTGAGCTAATGGCAGCGGTGATAGCATCAAGACTAAGTGACTACATCAAAAGTCACTTCACCGAAACAATTCAAGAAGCTGCTTGCTGGACCGACTCAATGGTTGTACTTCATTGGATCAAAGGAACAAGCAAAAGGGATCCATTTGTTACCAACAGAATCGCGGAAATAAGAGAGAAAACACTGCAAACGAGCTGGTCGTTCATTCAAGGTGACTATCCGGTAGATCTACTCACACGGGTTGTCCGCGCAAAGACGTTAATGAACTCGAAAATATGGTGGTATGGACCCGAATGGGTTACCACTGTGGAGCCGGAAAGAGCAAGCGAGATTCGCACGAATGTACAGATGGACGATCAACACGAAGCGGAATGCCAAACCTGCACAGAATCAACGGAGAATGAACCAATCATGGAAATCAAAAATTATTCATCGTGCGGGCGACTTCTAAGAGTAACAGCATGGATATTCAGATGCATAGACAACGCAAGAAAAGAACGTCACGAGGGACCGTTAACTGGAAAAGAGATTATAACTGCAGAGACATATTGGATACGACAAACACAAGTACTACTCAGGAAGACAAGTGGCGATGCTAATTCAAGCACTAAACTCTTTAAAATAAATGGTCAAGAAGTCTACTGTGACGACAAAGGACTCATAAGACATAAAGGACGCTTGCAATACAGCCAAGAATCAAGCCGCCACGTAATCCTACTTCCAAAGGACGAGTATTTCACGGAACTACTGATACGTCACGTTCACAAAATAATATTGGACGGCGGAGTTCAAGCCACGCTAGCGCAACTGCGGGCTAAGTTCTGGATAGTGCAAGGTCGCCAAGCTCTAAAAAGAGTTTTAAACAAATACATAGTCTACAAGAGGCATAACACAAGACCAGCCACTCAAACTATGCCTCCCCTCCCGGCAGACAGAGCCAACGAATCGGGGCCATTTCAAGTTACAGGAGTTGACTTCACCGGAACACTTTATGCGAAAAGCAAACACGAGATTGTAAAACAACACGCAGTAATTTTCACCTGCGCTGTAACGAGAGTACACTTTGAGATGACCAACGACTTGTCGACATCCAGTTTTTTACAAGCTTCCTGGCGATTCACTGCACGGCGTGGTATACCTGTCATAATCTACTCGGACAACGGCAGGACCTTTAAAAAGGCTGAGAAGGAGATCAACGGGATGCTTGAAGCTGTTGGGCATGAACGGGTGAATGATTACTGCCATATACGCCAAATACAATGGAAAACAATAGCTGAATGCGCCCCGTGGTGGGGAGGATTCTACGAGTGCCTCATACGAAGCATAAAGACATCGATGGCGAAAAATAATCTAAAGAAAAACAACTACAGTGGAGGAGTTACGCACAATTGTAGCAGAAGTTGAAGGAGCGCTCAACAATCGACCGTTAACTTACGTGTATGGTGAACCTAATGAAGTTAAATGAACCCATGCCACTGACTCCTGTAGACATCATAGGCGGTCGCGAACATCTTCAAGACGGACAAACAAGACCATACAACGGAGACGTTGAAAAAGCATGGCGAAGTAGATGCAAACTAGTGAAAGCTTGGGGGAAGAGATGGCATCACGAATATCTCAAGGAAATAGGAGCTACTGTCAAAGCCAAGACACGACAAGCGAAACCATTGTCCCAAGGCAATGTGGTTTTAATTGAAGACCGGGGTCCAAGAACATTTTGGAAAATGGGCCGAATTGAAAAAAAGTTACCCTGGACGCGACGGAATAACAAGAGCTTGCCTACTTTAGACAGGCAACAAAGAGTTTCTCAGAATATCTGTGAACAACACTACCCTCTTGAAGAGTGCTTCAAATAGCCCGCCAAAGCCTATCTCGATGAAAGTTGGGCGGGCGGGAGCCTGCAAAAAAAGCCGGCAGATCCCACGCCATGTGGGAATCCATGTTATGCGAAGCAGTGTGCGGGGAGCCTACCAAGTTAACGAAACGACCATGAGAGCACCAAGACGTAGGCGGCTCTTTCATGGCCTACATGACACGCATGTCATGACATTCATGTCATGAGTCGTCAGGAGTCCCTTTAGCTACACCTAAGAGACCTTAGGGCGAAAGCCTTAGTCATACTCGTGACTGACTTCTACCAACATCCTTTAGTGTTTCCTTCACTTAGTAGCCACGTCCGAAACCATTTCAGTGTTTTTCAGTGTTAATATTTTTTCGCTGAGTTAGTGAGTGAAATAACTTTATTGAGGTCCAGAGAAGACGCAGGGGAGACCCCGCGCCAACCGGCTAGTCCCACGTAGGGACCGCAAGCCGAGCTTCATTGACGTTTTTTTTTTTCATAGACATGATCTGGTGGAGGTGCTTTTGTGTCCATGCAGCGGACGCCCCCGCAAAGCCGCGACCCAAGCCCGAAACCGGAGGACGAGACCAACGTCGCCAAGGACCAGCGAGCTAGCCGTAGGCAGCAAGGTCTTTTGCCAGAATACGGACTTCTTCCCGAGAAGACCACAGCGATCAAGGCCAAGTCAACGACCTCAATGGCAGCCCCAGCGTCCCCCATCCTGCTGCAGCAACCTCGGGAGCCACCGACCTTCCGTGGATCATCAGCTGAAGACCCTGAAACATGGCTGGAGACGTACGAGAGGACCGCGACATTCAACAAATGGAGCGACGATGACAAGCTGCGCCATGTCTATTTTTCGTTGGATGACGCTGCTCGGACATGGTTTGAGAACAGGGAGACCACCCTGGTGACTTGGGACCTATTTCGCGAGAACTTCGTCAGGACCTTCACGAGTGTCGTACGAAAAGAAAGTTAGGTTCTTGATGCGGGGCGTCAAAGAGCATCTATTCACTGGATTGATGCGCAACCCGCCCAAGACTGTGGCAGAATTTGTTTCGGAGGCGACAACGATCGAGAAGACGCTTGAAATGCGAGCCAGACAATACAACCGCCGTGCGCTGACAAACTACGCCGAAGCTCAAGCTCTAGGCGCCGACTACCTGCACGAGACGATCAGAGCTGTTGTACGGGAAGAACTACAGAAATTATTCCCAAGGTCGCAGCCTCAGGTGACTTCAATCGCCGACATAGTTAAAGAAGAGGTTCAGCGATCACTGGAAGTGCCAGAAGTTCCGGCATCGCCTCAACTACAGCCGCAAGCGATGACCTACGCCGCCGTCGCCCGTCGTCAAGGCCCCTCTCCGCGCTCGCGCCAGGGCCCCGTAACGCCGCAGTTCCGTCGTCCACCGCCGCCGCCGCCAGCACGCCCACCCGTCACCCAGCGCAGCTACCAGCGGAAGACGGACATTTGGCGCGCCCCCGACCACCGCCCGCTCTGCTATCACTGCGGGGAAGTCGGCCATGTCTACCGCCGATGCCCATACCGCGAGATGGGCCTACGAGGGTTCGCCGTCAGCGCGCCACGTCCACAGCTTGGCGAGCGACCACGCGACATCGCTGACTACCTCGCCGGAGCCCAGTGGCAACCACGACGACCCTCACGCTCGCCGTCACCAGGACGTTACCTGTCGCCGCAGCGCCGACCATACACTGGCCCAGCGCGGGGCCGGTCCGTGAGCCCCTATCCGGGAAACTAAAGGCAGCAACCGATGGAGGTGCGGTTGCTGTACGACGCAATACCGAAGATCCTCCGCCGCCATCGACGACGACAACTCACGCATCATCACAACGAGGTACCAGCACACCGCCTAGCAAGAGCCTTGACGACAACACTTCGCCGCCGAAAGAAGACCTACCGACGCGACGTAGCAGCAGCGAAGCAAGCCGACGTAGCCGTGATCCGACGCCACGACTTAACCGCAACGCCAGACGACGGTCTACCGACTTAGACGTGGTAATCGATGGTCATAGCGTCACCGCTCTCGTCGACACTGGAGCTGACTATTCCGTCTTCAGTGGCCCGTTCGCCGCCAAGTTGAAGAAGGTGAGGACGGCCTGGCAAGGACCTGATATCCGGACAGCGGGAGGCCACCTAATAACGCCGGCTGGAATCTGCACAGCGCGAGTCACGGTTAACAATCGCACTTACCCGGCGAGCTTCGTAATCATGCAGCACTGCTCCAGGGACGTCATCCTAGGCATGGACTTTCTAAACCAACATGGTGCAGTCATCGATTTAAGGTCCAAGTCAATAACGCTTTCAACGCACAACGCGATAACACCGGATACAGACATCAGTTACCATGCCTTGAATGTGCTAGAAGAACAAGTCACCGTTCCGCCTCGCTCCAGTGTAATGATTTCCGTCGGTGCCGAAGTGCCTCCAGATATGGAGGGCGTCATCGAGGGCGATCATCACTTACTGCTCGATCGTGAAATTTGCGTCGCTAGAGGCATAGCTAAGCTACGTGAAGGCAAAGCAAGAGTGATGCTCACGAACTTCAGCGACGAATACAAGCACATTAACAAAGGCACAACGGTCGCCTACATCGAGGAAATAGTACAAGCCGGCAGTGCGTTTGCCTTCACGGATTCTAGTGCACCTGCAACGAAGACTGTAGTACTTGAACCAACTTTCGACGTCAATCAGAACCTTCCTTGCAATAAGAAAGAACAGCTAAAAGCTCTGCTCCTGCAATACAAGGACTGCTTCTCGTCGTCGTCAAAAGTTCGACAAACCCCGGTCGCCAAGCACCGCATCATAACCGACGAATATGTCCGCCCACTCCGTCAGAGCCCGTACCGAGTTTCGGCGCGCGAACGCGAGACCATAAGGCAACAAGTCGACGAAATGCTACGCGACGACATCGTCCAGCCGTCCAAGAGTCCGTGGGCGTCCCCCGTGGTGTTAGTGAAGAAGGATGGAACCCTACGTTTCTGCGTCGATTATCGTCGCCTCAACAAAATCACGAAGAAGGACGTATACCCTCTCCCACGGATTGACGACGCCTTGGACGACTTTACAACGCAAAGTATTTTTCGTCGATGGACCTCAAAACCGGCTATTGGCAAATCGAAGTCGACGAGAGAGACCGGGAGAAGACTGCCTTTATAACACCAGACGGACTGTTCGAGTTCAAGGTCATGCCGTTTGGTCTTTGTTCGGCACCTGCGACTTTCCAACGGGTCATGGACACAGTACTGGCAGGCTTGAAGTGGCAGACTTGCCTCGTCTATTTGGACGACGTC